>NC_064877.1:16185000-16187500 GCF_943734665.1 Anopheles aquasalis
CCGCGATTGGTAGCGAACAGTGTAACTCCGCGCGTTAGCCGTAGGTCCCGGCCGAAGCACTAACACCATCGCAAGACCCGGTGCCCGGTGAGTGTGATTAAAGCAACGACCACGACTAACATGGCTCGTGCATCCCTCATCAGTGCGTCTGTAGGTTCTATTATAACATCATTCCCGCCATTGAACGTGTGCAATCAGTACGCGCTCGACAGTCACCCATTGCGCATCGTAGTGCTGCTCCTGAGCATCGCGGCATGAGCTACTGATGGGCAGCTCTCTGGTCTGCGGTGAAGTTCTCGGTCGTTCGAAGACGCTCATTGTGTCCATCTTTACGTAGTGCAAACAGCACAAGGCAAAGAAATAAAGTGTGTGCAGTGTAGACTTATGCTAGTGTTCCCTATCGACCCGATTACAGTATTGCAAAAGATCGCAATTCCGTAAAGTTTCTAGCGACTCAGCGTATCAAAATCTTTGTGCCAAGCGCAGCTAACAAGTCCGTGGCCTGCGCTGGTGACTTGAGAAACACGGAGCCAGTCCGGAAGTGGTTTAATTACAGTGTCGATGACGAATTGCAGCTGATTGTATCGTAAACGGTGTACCGATCAGACCGGCGTGCTGTGGCCCATTGCACTTTGAATCTCTTGCAAATCATTCTTACAACGAGAGTCTGATCGGCCGGGGTATCGATCAAATCATCAAATTGCAGCCAAAACAATCACGCTCAGTGTTGTGTGTTCATCTCACGACCACCAGACACAGCGCAGGATGCAGTGTAGAAGGTATGTTATGATTGATTCCACTCGAATTACCAACGGTCTGCGACGCCCAATGCCATTCACGGTAATGCAAATAGTGAGGGAATTCGAATGGAATTCACCATCTTTACTCAATACTTAACAATTAATGGTGTTGTTAGGCATAAAAACAAAACAAAAACACACAAATGAATAGAAAACTTAGGTGATACAGAGGTCGCAATTAAGCCTTTTTTGTCGTTGCATTCTGCCGGAAACGGTGTGACGTGCACAAAACGCCTCGCCGGAGCTCCCCATTCGTGGCTGTTCGCGTTCTCTGCACCTATCGAAACGAGGCTCGCGCATCAGTCCGGGATGGCTGGTAGCTACTCCGCCGTAGCAGCCGTTTTATCGCCATACCAAACGTTCCGCACAACGGGCACGTACGTCTGATATTACTAATCTCGGTACCAGGACCAACCAAGGGCCCTCTGAGCCCCTTTGTACTTCTTTGTAACAGCTCGAGACATTCCTTGCAATACTATTGCCGCATTATTGATGGCATTGTGGTGCGGTATTTATAGCACGCTGCCCTTGGAATATTTGTATGAAAATACAACGGCAGATACTGCGCTACTATCGTGACCGATTCCGGTTATGAACTTCCCTTTTGTGAACGATCGACCCGTACTGGTGGTCTTCCATATTAGATCCCGCGTTTTCACCGATGCTTGCTCAAGGTCGCGGACCGTTTCAAATCTGACCGGACATACAGGCAAAACAATAAACAGAACATCAAATCAATTCATACATACAGGCACTTAGACACACTCATATACACACTCACGACCACGTACCAACGTGTGGTTCGTTGTTTCTTTTGCCTGGCCGCACCACACCACGGGCCACCGCATTTTAATATCATTAGTATGCACAAACTTACCGGCGCGCACTGGACTGCCGCTGCTATCAGCGCCGTGCATGGGATGGGATGAGTCGATTCTCATTACCTTCGCGGTACCGCGTGGTGCTCGGTGCGGTATGCGAGCGGTATGGAATTCATATTGACGTTTGCCATCGTCACACGGCGTCGTGTCGGAGGAGGGTTCGTCGCTGAAAATAATTGAAGTCTTTCGTTTTGCGCGCTTGATGAAACTATTTCCATTATCACTTTCTCACAGCCAGCCATAGCGAGTTGGGTTGAGGAGGGAGTAAAGCATTTGACTAATTGATCGTATGATAAATTGCACCACTGGCAACCATCACCTCCCCCGCTCCCCATCCTTTCCTCGCCCAGGTGGTTGCATCATGGGCATAGCACCACCTGCCCTCTGATGCCATCATGCCAGCACGATCGCCCATTCAAGCGATCTTTGCCGCAGTAAGTTTATGTGATCATCAGTCGATGAGATGAGCGATACGCCAAACGGTGTGGCCCAATAGAGTGTCAATGCTAAGTGCACGCGGGGAAGTAGTGAATGTGCTTGCATAGCTGTTCGGCCTGCCCGGTGCTATACGGATGCGAGCAAATATGTACTTTGTGTTGATAGGTAGATGTGCCGTCTGTCCTGCTTTAACCATGACCATTTAACACACATTTGTTGCAGTTCGAGTGTTGAGCTGAATGTAGAGCAAATCAACAAGAGAGACGATCATTAATTTCTTTCTCGATTATGCGTTCTGTCTTCGGTTAGCTTTAACGATCGACTTGGGTTCGCATCGACCGCATTAAGGATATTTATTTTAATTGGTGACACTATACCCAT
>NC_064877.1:16192500-16197500 GCF_943734665.1 Anopheles aquasalis
CGACCACAACAAACATCGGGAGAATCGCTGGAATCGTAAGTAGCTGCCAGTCAGTGTACAAAATGCTAGGTAAAAGCCAACTTATCCATCTAATCAATCTGCCATTCTTTTTTGCCAGTGTTTGTGGTTCGGTCGGTCCACTAGCTAGCCGACTGTCCATCAATGGGATCCGCTCGAGCAAGGGTCAGTTTCCTTGGGCTGCGCCGATCTTCAACACCGCCGAGCAACCAAAACCACAGTACATCTGTGGCAGCAGCCTCATCACTAGCCAGCACGTGGTAACGGCGGCCCACTGTATGCACTATCCGGACGGGACGAAGCGACGAAACTCGCAGCTTTCCGTCATACCGGGCATGTACAATATCGACAGCTTCTTCGATAGCGCCAACCAGGACCGGGGTGTGGTGCAGATCGTCATGCACTCCGATTACTTCTTCGAGGATACCGAAGCGACTGATTCGGATATCGCCGTACTGAAGCTCGACGCGCCCGTCACCTTCAACGATCTGGTGCGTCCGATCTGTATCTGGAGTTGGAGCGACAATCTCGAACAGATTGTCGGAGAGAATGGTTTCGTGTCCGGGTGGGGCATCACGGAGTCGGGAAACTCCAAGTTCCCAAGCTTTGTCACGGCCACCGTTGTCGATAAGCGTGATTGTTCGCGCCAGCTCGGTCGATTTGTGCCACCGAAGGCCCGAACGTTCTGTGCTGATGGACACGGGGCCGTTCCGTGCAACGGTGACTCCGGTAGTGGGTTGGCGTTTAAGCGTGGCACACGCTACTATCTCCGGGGTATCGTTTCGACCGGGCAACGGGATATGATCACACTGCTGTGCGATACTAAGAAGTATGTCGTGTACACCGATGTGGCACCGTTCCGGTACTGGTTGAGCCGCGTTGTCAAAGGTTGATTCACAAGTTAAAGGATCGTGCAATCGCAATCGTTTCCCAGCTATATTCGTATAAACTATTCGTTTTATTGCCATCCCCTAGACGCAATGAGCATTTGAATAGTGCTGCTCGGATTCTAAATCATATTTATTCCCTCTGTAAAGGGTCGACGATGTAAGCATGGCTGCTTATGAAAAAAGGAAACACCTACACATGTGTAGTTGCTGCTAATCTTTGTAAGATTGTTTTGTTCATGTAATAAAAGAAAAAAATTAAATAATAGAGACGAATGGTTTGGCACACTGCTATTGAGTTTTTTTTCGATAAACGTAAAACAAATATTAGCTATTCTTTTGCTTAGAAGCTGCTTAAAGCAAAGGATATCGAAAAGAATAAATTGATAAAATTAGCTGCGGTATTTTCCAGCAAGATATCGGTACGGTAACGCCAATCGGGCTCCATGCTTCCTTCACAGAATGGTGGAAGATTTGCATTTGTCTGTTTGTCTGTCTATCGCAAAACAGGTTTTTCCGTGACGAACGGTAGCGGGAAAAGTGACGAGTTGTGAGGAAGTGTTGGCGATAAGCCCACATGTCCTAACGTTGGGCTCATTTTACGTCACAGTGTGAAACGGCTAAGCGCCAATCTTATGAAGACGAACTTAATCTAGTTTATTTTCCAAAGGTGACACAGACGCACCCGATCTTATTATTCAAGGACGGCAGCTCACGCATTTGATTCCATTTCCGTATTAAATACTTCGGCCATGGTTCAGCATATGTTTGCTAACGAAAGAGGAATAGAACGATTTAAAACCACCAAGACAGTTTTTTTTATTGTTGTACGCTTTATGAAAATGTATAAAGATTTTGTGATGGTTTTTGTGACTTAAAAAATAGTATAATTCATTGTTAATACCAACCTCTGAAATCATTGTTTAACAATCATTGACAGGGTATGGAATACATTCTTTCAATCCGCTCCATTTCATAGCCGGCATAATGTGAAGACGTTGCCTTCTTCAGTATGGTTCTGCATGTTAAGCGGAACGGTTCGCTCGTTTGTTCGTTGTGATCAGAGCACGCCAGCCGCTCTTTCTCGTTGTCTTGTGTAGGTAGATGTGGTTTTGTATGATCTTGTGTGTATATCTTCGTTTCGTTATCTTGAATTATTGTCATTTTTAAAATAGTGAAAGGTGAACCATGGTGCACGTAAAAAAGCTGCTACCATCGAGATCAGTTTCATTAACAGTGCTCCTTAGAACGAGTATATGCCAATTGCTGATTTTTGGTTCGTTTCTGCATATGCTCGGTGAAGGGCAGTATCTTAGATCACCATGTCCAAACATATTTCGCTACCGGCTTGATCCTGCACTTAATGTGGCGTTCGGATACATTGAGGCTCCATCGCGTATAGGTCAAACGAATAAACTCGATGTTGAGCTCTCGATTGGAACAACAGTCCCACAGGTAAGTGAAAACCAGGACACAGTGCATCCCATTATTTTGCAAAGGAAGCTACGAAACGGAACCAAATGCCACGAAATGTTTCCTGTGGCAACAGGGTGCGGCTATTATTAGCTCTTTTGGCAAATGTTCAATACCGGTTTTGCCGATCAAACCCCAAGAAATGTCGCTCAGTTTATGCTATTTATAGATTTTAGGTTATTGATTGCGAATGTGAAGAATTTAAATTTCAAATGAGATGCGAACAGCAAAATATGCAATCACTAACGAAGAGATGAGTTTCTTCTAGAACTTTCCGTCGAAACGGTCGTATGCCGATAGCAACCGTGTTATGTAACGAACGCGAGTTATGCTTTATGCTATCTTCTTTTTCCTACAGGATAATTTAGGATCTATTACGCTCGTTAAATCGCGATCAGCGACATTTTGGGATATTTACCAAAACAAACCAGTACAATATCGCGTAAACTTTCCCTTCACGAACATCTATCCATCCGTGCTGAACATCAGCCTGAATGGTCAGCCCATTTGCATTGGACAGAGAGCCAGGGGCCAGATAGTAACGACTATTAATCTGGAGCATACACTAGTCGCTCAGGTGCAACAACAGCTGTCTAGTGCCGGCGACGGAACCAGACCAGTAACTCAGGTAGCGCCTGTGTCCCAGTACCAACCAACGGTACAGCCGCAGCAGACGTTTTATCAATCAACTCCGACGTCCAACCTGATTGTCAACCAACCACCAAAGGATCAATTCAACACCAGAGCACCAACTTTCCAACAAATGATACAGAAACCACAACCATCCTCCTACACCGGGTAAGACTCAAGCATTGTGGTCCTTTTGTAACATCTCCAACACGTAGTTATGTTTCTAATTCATTCTCTGCCTTTTGCAGGTCCTGCGGTACGGTCGCTAGTTTTGGAAATCGACTCTCGATCAACGGTATTCGCTCGGCAAAGGGACAATTCCCGTGGGCAGCACCACTTTTCAATACTATTGTGTCCACCAAGCCTAAGTACATATGCGGTACCAGCATAATCACCCGGCGTCATTTCTTAACGGCAGCCCACTGTGTATACTACGAAAACGGTAGACAACGTCCACCGAACCACTTTGTGGTCGTCCCAGGGATGTACAATGTCGATAGTTTCTTCGATGGGGACAACCAGCTGCGGGATCTGTCCCGGATATTCGTTCACGAGGATTACTACCACGAGGACGATATGTTAACCGATTCCGATATTGCCGTGCTGGCCGTTTCACAGCCGATTGTGTACAACGATCTGGTGCGTCCGATATGTGTTTGGAGAGAAAATAGTAACATTGGGCAGATGGTAGGCAGCACCGGAATTGTTTCGGGCTGGGGCTACACAGAATCGGGAGATGCTTCCTATCCGAGCTACGTGTCGGCGGTGGTTCTTGGATACCGAGAATGTACCCGTGCCTTGTACTATCTGTTCTCATCAACATCGCGATCGTTCTGTGCCGATGGAAAGGGTTCAGTGCCCTGTCACGGTGATTCTGGAAGTGGGCTGGTGTTCAAGCGAGGATCGCAATTTTTTATCCGTGGCATCGTGTCGATTGGGCAGCGTGATCCTAACACGCTACATTGCGATGCAACCAAGTACGTCATCTATACCGATGTGGCTGCATTCTACGAATGGATAGTAAGAGTGTTACAATCATAAACGCAACTGAGGTGCTTGATTTTGAAGAGCGAATGCGATCATTGAAATAAAAAAATCGTGAATCTCTCATTTGCTCTGCTTCAACACACAAGGCAGACGCCATTAACTGCGAGACGTGATTTTTGTCGGCCTGTGCATTATAGAAACACTGCTGGCGGCTAAAATCAGCGTGATCCACACCGACGTGGCACCGTTTCGGTTCTAGCTCTCGCGGATCATGCGCAATCGTAGATTCCAGATCGTATTCACTAAACGTGAGGAAAGGCTGAAATATAAAATAAAATATCTTTTCAAATAATCATTACTCAAAAGTATTGTATCTTAAATGATTAACTACCAAAAACCCTTACCCTACTAAAATGCAGATATGCAACACTGGCACCGCCTTTACGAGGCAGGTTTGGATGTCAAGGATACTTTTAGTAGCACAGGACGTATGCTGGAATGTTTAGTGCTTTTGATCTTTGCGTGACTCAAACGTCATCTTCATACGGAAGAGACTCTCCAGGGCTCTCCAGAAATGATGTTAATACACGGAAACAAATTTAAATGCTACAGTATCGCGAAAATCCACCAGCCGAGTCTTATCAACCGATAACTAAGCAACGTATTAAGTCACTCGTAAAAACACAATCCACTTAAAACCGGCCCCACAAACCTGCTTGTGTTTGAGATTTACTTTTCCTATTATAAAGCCGAGTAAGAGCCCGATGTGGTGAACACGACGCCTCTGTTACGAATCCGCCGGTACAATAAGAGCCGAGAATCGCACGAGAAAACCGGAATCGAGGAAACCCGACCGTCGTGCGGGCGGGCGTGCGTGGTTGTTTGGGAATTTTGTGATGTGAGTGAAGCATCAGCATTGACATGCGACAAGCGCGATCTCCCACCACACAGCTGATTCATTTCACGGGGATCGTGCACTATAGTGTGTGGCAACTGCTCCGACAA
>NC_064877.1:16200000-16205000 GCF_943734665.1 Anopheles aquasalis
CTTACGGTGGTGCCCGGGATGTTCAACATCGACAACTTCCTCGACAACGATAACCAAGATCGGGATGTGTCGAAAATCCATACACACGAAGAGTACGTGCACGAGGATCTGCTGGTGACCGATTCCGATATTGCCGTGCTGGTGCTATCACAGGCGATCATCTATAACGATGTGGTGCGACCGATCTGTCTGTGGAGTGGGAGCGACAATCTGGATCAGGTCGTTGGTAGCAAGGGCTTTGTGTCTGGCTGGGGCATCACGGAGTCGGGTGATGCAAAGTACCCGAGCTACGTGACGGCAGTCATCAAGGATAGGCGCGAATGTTCCCGACAGCTTGGCCGCCTGTTTTCCGCCAACTCGCGAACGTTCTGTGGCGATGGGGAAGGTGCGGTCCCGTGCAACGGTGACTCGGGCAGCGGGCTGGCCATCAAGCGCGGTCGGCAACACTTTCTGCGAGGCGTTGTGTCCGTCGGTCAGTACGATCAGGTGACACTGCTCTGTGATACCGAAAAGTACGTCGTCTACACCGATGTGGCACCGTTCCGGTACTGGTTGTTGCGAATCACGAAATCCTAGGGGAGGTGCTGGCGAAAGAGGCTGGCGTGCTCTTTCCGGAGCCCATCTACGCTCTTCCTTTACTCATCCACGTAAATCCCTCATTAGATTTGAAATAGCGTCAATAAGTGTTGGTCATTGCTACAAATGACCGGAAATTCCGTGGCCAAGCGAAGCATTAATGGGAAGCAAGTGCTTCTCGTAGAAGTCCTTAGTTAATGGTTGTCGAATGGCCATTTGTCCGCCTTTTACCTAACTTGTGTATCATATTTATTTCGTAGCAGTTAGATCCGAATGCCGTAGGCCATGTAAAGGCATGACCCGGCATACCAGAAGTCAAATAAATTCCATACTATTTGAAACCGAAACTCTCGAGCCAGTGTTTCCTCATCCGATTCCTGTTGTTACCGAAGCGGTGCTGATTCATGAGCAGCGAAGCAAGACAGCATGGTTGATGCACTCCAGATGCAGCGCTATCATGCGAACGCATGTTTGGAGACGCAGCATAACCCTCACGGTGATCCTCGAGCACACTCTGCGCGCGCTTACTAGCCGTGCCACGAACCGTAGACAGAGGAAACGGCAGCAGAACGAGCACGGGGA
This sequence comes from Anopheles aquasalis, assembly GCF_943734665.1. Taxonomy (NCBI): domain Eukaryota; kingdom Metazoa; phylum Arthropoda; class Insecta; order Diptera; family Culicidae; genus Anopheles; species Anopheles aquasalis. Next base: position 16,201,159 of record NC_064877.1, read on the forward strand.
AAATCCTACAAGGACACCAAGGACGTTTGCTATATTTGGAAAACTGGTAGATCAAGGAATCCTTTCGAACGCAACTTGTATGAGCACAATGCAAGGCGGAGATCAATCTTTTGAACAACCACGGTTTTTTTTCTCACTCTGGGGGCTATCGAGGAGGTGGGAGTTAGAGTCGCACACCCGAGGATAAAAAAGTGGCCGTGGATTTGGAGGCTTTTAGTTTAATTCATTTCGAATTACGGCAACATTTTGTATATAGTTCGTTTCCTCCTTGTCTTCGAGATAGTAAGATCCTTTAATTTCCCTTTAAAAAAAAAACAACATTCTTGTGAAGTTATTGAAAACGTGTGCATTCGCTTCTCTGGGTATTTTGATGATCGTACCTGAAATCTAATCTTGCGTGATGATATTTCGAAATATGTTGAAATTAATGGTAGATTTTCTGAGTTGAAATGAGCTTTTCAAATTAAATCTAGATTTTAATTTTTCCATGTACGACAGGGGCATAGTTTATGTTGATTTCAATTTGCATCTCTGCGATGCATTTCATCATCATCAATATTTATCGCTATGGATATGCTCGGCGCATAGGTCTTAGCGCACTACTACAAAAGGTACTCAAAATGGAAGTGATCGTTCTGATCGGCCTTCCATAGAATATAAAAAAGAAGAATAATTAACAAATAGTCAACATATCAACATAGAACAAAAATCATGCTCCATTGATTTATTTTTTCATCAAGAAATTGGCTTTTATTGTTTAAAGACGTGGTACTTCTCTATGAATATATTTAGTTCAATTAAAAAGGTGAAACAGTGCAACGGTAAAGTTAAATCAAGTCGGTTCCAGCATCAACTGCGTTTGGCTGAGGCAAACCGCGACTGGACCATTCGAGTGACCTTCAACACGACACGGATTTGGGTTTTTCAACCGGAGCGAAAAGAAGGGGCTGTTAACGCTACCCACCATCCATGGCAGTGCCCGCTCATCCTAACACGCGACAGAACAGAATCTGTCTGTGAATACCCCGGACAGCGGCAATCGTGCTCAGCCAGATTGTCTCGTCCTTCCCCCCGTTTGTGACTCACAGGCGCGCCAAGTACAGGTGTAGCGAAAACTAGTTCCAACAGTTTGCTCCAAAGAAACAGGTTGATCGGACTCATTAACGTATGCACACGGGAAGTGCCACAGCAGCGCGGTACACCACCACCAGATTGCCACCGCAGGCAGCGTGATCGCGCGCCTGCCCACGGACACCCATGCCGGTGGCACCAGATGAGGCGGAGATAAATAAAAAAAAAATTGGAATCTTTATTCAAAAATGCTGTTAGTGCGAACAGAAATTATCGGCCGGGGAGCGCTGGAGAAGCAGAAAGGAACAGCCCGAGTGTGGGGCGGGAGGTCAGGGAACTGGCCGTCACTTGGTCGATCGGTCGGTCGGTCGGTTGGTCGTGTGCTACCCGTTAAGGAGATGATCGTGCCAGGCCACGATCAGCTATGATGACGGCACACTACGACCCCAGGTTTCCGCTCACGAACGAGGGTAGCTGCAGCTCGTCCGACTGCAAGTTACTGGAACCGCCCGGTGTGATGACCTGCTTGCGATAGGTAATCTCCTCCCGGATGTACTTCACCGAGGTGCTGTTGTCCTGCGGGTTGTTCGTTTCCTCCTTGCGTTCGATCGTCCGCTGGTACTCATGCTGGACCGCTGGTGCACCCACGGGCGCCTCCACTCCGGTCTCTCCTGGAAGGGCAGTCTTGGTGATCGGCGAGGGCGCCGGCGGAACGATGGACGTCTGGGGCCTAACGGCCACCGGTTTCGGGGCGACCGGTGTCAGTGTTAGCTGCGGTGGCACCTTTGGCGGTATCAGTGGGGCGCGATCGCACTTATCCGTGCACGTGTCCGATCGCAAAAAGTGCCGCAACGTGACCGAACTGACGAAGGATCCACGGTCACCGGGACCAGCGCACAGTTCGCGTCCGTTGAAGATGACTTTCGTTAGCTTGGGCAGGGGCTCCTGAATCGGGAAGTTGACGCGATACGTTACGCCCCGTCCCTTGTTGAACTGCTCCAGTATCTGTACATTATCTTCGATCGCCTCGATCGATCCGACGTACTTCTGCAAAGGGAACCAACGTACAGCCGAAGGACAGCGAAAACACCTGGTTAGTGACAAAAACGATTCGGGTGGTAATGGTTGGAACAAGCTGTCCCACGCGGCCTTACCGAAAGCAGCTCGCCAGCAATGGACAGATGTAGCTCTAGCGTGCCAGACTTATCCACCTGTTGCTGCCGAGTGTCAACGATGCCATAAATCTGTTGCTTTACACTGTCGGTGGCATACTTGAAAAGGTTCGGACAAGGAGACACTGGCAGCGAACTGCCGAGTGCAGCACATTCCACCCTGCCGGGAATGCAGACTAGCAGCCACAATGCCAACGCCGATGACACCAACACCTTGTGGCTACCAACCAACTGCTGGTTAAGGAACATGTTTTTCACTTCCGTCCAGACGCTAACTATAATTCAACGGCACAAAATTTGGAGCAACTTGCTCTACTACTATGAAGATCAAATCGCTAACACTGACGATCCTGCTGCACTCTGCCGACAGAGCTCACTGTTAGACGCTGCTTGGTCACCGGTATGGATATGACTGTTTAGTGTAGGGTATTTCCGGCCCGATCGAACAGTTCGTGGGTACGCTCGATGCGAGAATAAAATGTCGGCTCACATCGACACATGCTCTTAAATGCAAACTAGCGATCGTGCAGCCCCGTACCGAAGATCACGCTTCTTCCTCGGGGGTTATCGTTTCCAACTCGTCGTCGTCGTCGGCGACGCACCGCCAATCGTACCGATCGCGAATCGAGCCCCGGGTAAACCGCCCCGGTCACCGTCTGCTCGCGAGAGGATTTTATGTTTTGATTTGCATACTGATAACGACCAATCCGCGTGCCGTGCGCTGGATGGATTAGGTTCGCTAATATTTTAATATTTCACCAACTTTTAATACCCTCGAAACAGCGAAAAAAAAACGCAGATCGTATTCGTCGGAGCTGATTCTCAAATCGCGCCAATCAGGCGCTTCATGCCCCTTCTACCCCATTTTCTCATCAGTGCCAACACTGTGCAGACTATTGTTCAAGCGTTTTGATGGATGAAAGAGCAGCAGCATTTGTTAAGAAGGTGTGTCTTGTGAAGGCCAGAAACAATACGCAGCTTTGCAAAGCGAAACATAAAACGTGTTCGCCGTGTGCCGCTCACCATGATGCGCAGCAGGATGTCCCTCGAGTTATTGATACATCGTGGGGCAGATGTTTCCGTTCTATCTTTAATCCAGCAATGATTGGCGCCATTGCCAGTCCTAAAGACTAGTCTTGACCACCCACCTAGTTTTGATTGTTCGAAGGGACCTCCATGCCAGCGGTGGCGCCATTCGCGTTATGCAAAGCGACGATTATGGAGACTTCGAATTGGTATCGGATATCGTCGATATTGGCTGGATCATAAAACTGTGGACAGAACTGTGCGTTTTACGACTTATTAATCTTCGGCCGGCACTTTCCCAGCCGTCGTCTTGATCCCGGAAACACCATCAACGGCACGCACAGCCCCGGGGGAAGATTCGCGAAACAACGCGGACGGCCCATCTTGGCCGCGAAGGATGTGTTTGCATGCATGTTAAAGCCCAATGCCAATTTCCCATATTTCACGCTTCCAAAAGGCTTAGCGTCAACCAGTAGCTTCTGTTTGGTGGCAATAATCCGCTTAACCGGCGTGTGGGGGCCCAAAGCTGTGGAATGTTTCGGCATACCGCGCGCAGCGGCCGGGATCTGCCCG
>NC_064877.1:16217500-16220000 GCF_943734665.1 Anopheles aquasalis
CGCAGCGTAAGCGCAAACCACGGCACTCTGGGCTCGAGCAAACCCAGACGCGGAAAAAGTAAAACGCTGAAAAACTGAAGTGCGTGCGTGCGTGCGTGAGTGTGTGCGCGTATGCGTTCGCGTTCGTAGTGTTTCCGAGAGTGATCCACGAATCCATCGCTCCACTGCCAACAGGATCTTCCCGTTTTCAAGTGCAAACTTTTTGAATTATCTTACGCAATTATCGACCATTTTTTAATGCATACCCCTTTCTTTCTTTTTCCCCTTGTGTATGTGTGTGTGTTTGTGTGTGTGCGTGCCCGTGCAGTGAAGTAAAAGCAAGCCAAGTGAAGGTGAAACTGGCAAAAGCAACAAAGACAAAGGCTTAAATACAAGCGAAAAACTTTACAACAGCGTTCAACAGCAGCAGGAAATCGTTCGTGCCAGCAAAGCAGCAGCAGCGGGAGTGTCCTTTCTTTCCTCTCTATACCTACGGTGGAAGAAACGCAACAAAACCATACGAACGCTCATTGTAATATGAGTAATGCTATTAACCAAAATGGTACAGGTCTAGAGCAGCAGGTACGTAAATTGTGGGATTCGCTGATGATGATGATGCTGCTGCTGCCTCACCTCACCTCAGCGTGACTCGCGGCGGGGTGGGTGCGGGTGGTTATACTCCTCCAATCAAAATAGTGTGCCTGCGAATACTGTTGCTAGGAGCGCCCGGCCGTTTGGTGACGTCGTCGGCGAGCGTGAATATGTATGTCTGTGGGCGCGTGAATCGTGTCATGAGACATGGCGCGGCTGGGGGCAGCAGGTTGGGTGCAAAATTGCATTTTCCACTCGTGTTTTTCGTTGTCCGGGATCATGGTTACGGTTACTGGTTATGGCGGCCATCAAGTGGATCGTATGAGTACGTTCGGGCATGGGCCTGGCTGTTACCCACCCAGGGCCCAGGGCCCAGGGCCACATATTCGACCTCTAGCTGTCTGTTCGACTCGAAGGTTGTTTCCGAGACCCCTTTTACCGCACTGCACTCCATGTGCAGGTCCCGCATACTAGCGCAGTGGGATGGAGCTCCAAGCCCAACCACTAAACAGGAACACGCAGCAACCATTGCTTTTCCGATTGCACAACATTACGACGAGAACCACGAATGGGTTGCAAATGCACACGGAAGCGGCACAAACCGTGTATAACTTTATTCACTGTACCCCCGTACTGGTTACCGGAGCGATGTGGAAGAGCGATTGAAAGGGTGATTTGCTTATCACCTTTGATTTCTGCACACCGTATCGATCACATCGAGTGCGCCTTCTTCATGCCAACAAAGCGGACGTCGGATGCTTGTTTCTGAATCATCATCGGTCCACCAACAAAAAACTCTCTAACCAATCGCCGTACCATCCTGTTCGAGCATGAATCATAACGTGAATTTCGCGATCCGCGTCGTGACCAGGGGCGTCCCCAGCCCCACCGCACGCAGGTCCCACGATTACTCATCTCAGCGGGGGTTGGGCGACGCTGTATGTCCCGTTTGGTGGTGAAGTGTGGTTTCACGCTCTTCTTGATCGTCTTTCTCCGTCGAATGTCGGCGGTTGTTCCACCATCCATCGCTAGCGCGCCTCTTAGTAACGGTACAAAGCAGCGTGTTTGGCCTAGATAAGTCGACCAACTACCATCACCATCGCGTACACAAGATCCCCCACGACAGCGTTGGAACAATCAACATCGCTCCACATTTTACTAGCGGAACAAAGCGTGCTTTGGCGGCGTACCGTAAATGCGGCCTGTACTTATTTCAGAAATCGTGGAAATCATAAGGAAATACCTTCGCCTTTGAGAGAAACGCACCGCTCTCTTCGATTGATGGCAGGGATGGTTGAGACAATTTGCGTCTTTTCGCTTCGTTACGCCGAGAAACAGGGATTTTTATAGCCTTCCATGGCCGTCTTCGTTGCGCGTCATCTGTAATGCGCATATTATGCCCAACACCCCTATACCCTACCATCTCCTTTGCCGTTCCTCTCGGATCCCTGGATGCAATTGCGCTGCTGCATCGTCTCGCGGGAACCAGCGGTCAATGAGTGTAAGCGCTACAGACAGAGAGAGAGAGAGAGAGAGAGAGAGAGAGAGAGAGAGAGAGAGAGAGAGAGAGAGAGAGAGAGAGGGGGAGAGCGAGTCGTACAGAGTGAGGAAGCGTAGATGTTGTCGTTTCCTTCGCAGTTAAATTCATTACAGAACATGCTCTCCCGTCCCGTTCGCGCTTACTATCTCACAAAAGACCACTCTGAACCCTTTAGTTCTGTATACGATAATCGTGCGTTTGCTTAGAAGCTCACTCACAGGTTGGCTTATAATAACTTGTGTGGGATTTGACGGTCGTCGTGTTACACGAGCCCCACGTGCTTCAATGCCACGACCGTCATCGTCGTCGTTATCGTTGCCAGTAGCCTACCTTCGCGTGCACGAGCTATGGTCGTGGTCACTGGCATCCTATGCTCTACTGCCGAGCGTC
>NC_064877.1:16225000-16230000 GCF_943734665.1 Anopheles aquasalis
AACTGTCGATCAGAGCAGGTACAAACCATCAGCCACCGTCGTTCAGTGATGTGTTTGATAAGGGATGGATGGAGAACGAGTAGAATCTTCGTTACATGAAGACAAGGAAGAGTGTTAAGCCCGGCAAAAGCGCATTTTCTTTCCTTTACAATAAGCACACACACGCGCGTACACATGTGAATCAGAAGCGCACTGGACCTGAACCACTATTAGAGCATGTGTGTGACACTAGGAATCAGCCAGCACAAGAGCCTTGTTGGGAAGGATTCAGAAGTCTCTGTTCATCCTGCATACGGCATGGCCGGCATACAATGCACACCCTCCTCTAACAAATACGAATCCCGCTGAACAATAGAGTGAAGCTGAGAAGTAATATATTAAATGAAACTTTGAAATGATTAATCAAATGAATCTATGTTTTTGCATCGGGCCCTCCCATCTATCGCGAAAAAAAAGGGAACGAAACAATAGAAACAGTAGAGAGGAAAATTTAGAAAACGAAAGCGAGCCAAGTCAGCGAGAGCCACCGTAAAACCGTGTTAATAAACCGCGCATTGCAAAAAAAAAAGAAACCGAGACAACGAGATCACATGGTTTCGGTTGTGGCATGAGGCGCTGACAATGAATGAGATAATAAAGAGAGGATAATGCTGCCGCTCCTGTGCGCCACACTGCGCGTAAGTCACCTTCTGAGACACGGGGAAGTAGGCTGCTGCGGGTCGGCAACGTTGATCGTCTTACAATCCGTGAAGAGCGCCGCAGTGAAGAAATGGATCGTTGACAAATGATCGACCGTTGACCTGGTGCCTCTACTTCCACAGAAGAACAGTTGGTGAAAAAAGGAGCTGGAGCAAGCGAATGAGATGGAAGAAAAAAACGCTGTGTTTTAAATTAATTACAATAGCCGAATCAAGATGACCACGTGAGGAGAATTGTTACCTCTTCATTCTATTTTCATCAAGTTTCAGTTCATCATAAGAGGTGAGCTTTGAATTGTCTGTTTCATGGCAAAAAAAAAATCAAAAGTCACCTTTGATAGTATGTAGAGGTAAGTTTATGTAAAATAAATCAAACGAACCTGCGAGCTGGCTCGAATGCAATTGTATAGCATCGCACGAATTTAGCGAGCATCGTAGACTGCCATGGTCTTGAACTCTCCAATTTCTTTCTGTCTCGTATGTTTGCTTCGATTCTCATTAAACACTCTGTTTTTGTAGCAGTTTTGCTTTTCCGTTTATTTCTTTTTTACTCTATGCTTTCTTGTTATATTGTTTTTTTTGTTTGCTTTATTTAGTTCGTCAGTTTATTACACGTGAGGCTAGGGGGTAGGACTCGTAACTGTTCACGTCTCTCCTTTCAACACTTTCGTATCCCTTACTAAGAGGGCGGGCAGGGCCGTCTGTTTGCTGTGCTTTTCTTCGAATGTGTTCTGCTTCTGCTTCTGGTGACAAAAATGTGACGCGAGTGTACAAATAAGTGGGAGTTATTAATCCAACAAAGACGAAGTAAAATCATGAGAGGAGGAACGTGGTTGATTGTAACTCTTTACCATACTTCGTCCAAAAGATCCCGAACCCATTTTGGAAATAATGCTGGACACGTTTATAAAATAATCATAATTATTATAGTTATATATTGCAGAAGTTTCTACCATTTTCGCACAAAACTGGTTGCTTACATACGCATACGGATCCTTTCTTTTTTATGCCTTGTTGATCCTGCGCTATCTCTCTTTCGACGCACATGTTCGTAGTAGGGCGCATTTTGCGCTATTCCTTCCATTCCCTTCCCTTCCATGTATCTGCTTGCTCTATCTCCTTGTCATTACGACGCACCCACCAGATCCGAGCACTCCCGTTTAGCTACATTGCGTTGCCAGTCCCCATTCGTTTGTGTCTACTATCTTATGCTCATTCGTAATAATAATAGCCTAAATCGATCGTAAAGATACAAACAAAATATGCGTTATTACTCCCTTCACGCGCGCGCTATCTCTTCTCTCTCTCTCTGTACTAGAGTCTATCGAGGGATTTCTAAACTTACTGAGTACGGATTGTTACCCTCCTTCTGCAGGATCAATTATTCTTGCCAACTACCAGCACCTTCACTATTCGCAGCAGAGCACATTCGAGTGGAAAGAGGATGTACTGTCCAGCGGCGAATGGACGATAGAAATGTCGCTCCATTTTATGTGCCCTGGGGTCTGCGCGTGTGTGTGTATGTGTGTATCGTTAAACTCCTCGGTTTGTGCGAATGGCTTTGCCAGTACCTGCTCTACGTGGCTGTTAATCTTACTCTCTCACTCTCTCTCTGTGTTTAATAATATCACGAAAGAGCAACTCGCCACGCACAGACACAACTGTCCTCAAACAATTGCAAAACATCTATTGGCCACAGATATCAATGTAGGACGCCCGCATTATGGCATGGCAGCATGATGAGCGCACGAATGCTGCCACGGTTCATAAACAACTTAAACCATCTCCACTAAACAGACACAATCCTGTTCGGTGCTTCGTTCTGTTGTCGGTGGCCGTTAGGAAGAACCCGCGCAAAGAGTAAGTGAGTAGAAAAACGGAAAAGCTCAAACATACATACAATTACATTTGGGAAACCCTTTCCTTTTTGCTGAGCAAAAATGGTGACACTGAGTAGACACATGAGTAGTAACAAAGCATTATAGTAAGTAAAAAAAAACTAGAAAAATAGATGCTTGTGTGGAACTTTAGTCCTAAATGTTAATGAAATGCAACAATATAACCGTCGTCCCCGGCGACTTTGCACGAGGAGAAAGGGATGTTCAATGAGAATGTCAAAAATTGGCCAAAAACAGTGGTCCGGAAAGCCAAGCACGAACGTAGCACGGACCGGACACAGCTCTTCTACCCTTTTCTCTTGCTACCCTCAACCCAGCTGGGTTCTCGCTGGTGTTCTCTCGTTTGTCAACTGCTACTGTTAATCTTACACCCTATCCTATATATCGCTCTTCGGAATCATGGAATACACGGTGGATTGTCTATCCGGGGACATGTGACACGAACCTAACCAGCACACATACACACACACACACGCGCACGCACTTACGCACACACATCTCGACAGGTCGATCGTTTGTGGTACAATTTCACGTCCCATTGTGCACTCGCATGTCGCTCACTCGTCGCTCGTTCGTTCGCTCGCTGCCGACTCTACGGAGGTTGTATCGATCGAAGTCAACTACGGCTACTGAACGGCACCGGCTGACTTGAGCAGGGTTAGCTCCTTCTCTTTTGCCTGCACCACCGAGCGCCAGTGGATGTCCTGCTCGATCACCTTCGTTTCCAGGTTTTTCAGTATAATTTCCTATGGAAGAAACGACAGACGTATGTGGTATATGCGGTCAGCGAAAGTTGATTGTTGCTGTGACCCACGAGAGCGTAGTACTTACCGTATCGGCTATGATAATCTTATACTGATCTAGGGTTTTCTGCAGCTGCTCATTGCGCAGCGCCAGATTCTGTTGTTCGTCTTCCTCACCGCTACTGTCCGTGGCGGTTGCGGCGGGACCGGCAGCACCGTTCTTGTTACTATCGACGACGACCACGCTTGCCGTGTCGTTGCTGTTGCTCTTTTGTAAACTATTGTTACTAGCGATGCTGCGCGGATTGTTAAGATTATTGTTTGCGATTAGGCTGCTATCGCCGTTATCACTCCTACTGCTGGTACCAGTGGAGGTGCCGGTGGTGGTAGTATTGGTGGTAGTTGTTTGGCTAGCCGTACTACTGCTGTTATTGTTACTACTGCTGTTACTGTTACTGGTGGTGTGGCTTTGCAGCAGGCGGTCGTGCTGCTCCTTGATGCAACCAACAGTTGCCTCGAGCCAGCTCTGGAAGTCGGTTGCGTCAACTGGCAGCGCCGATACGACACCGGTCGGTTGCAGCAGCTTCACCAGCAGATCCTTTGTTCGCGTCTGCTCTTCGCGCACAATCTTACCGACGTCCACCTTCTCCACATTGCTGGCTGCTACCAGTTTCTGCTGCTGCTCCTAAACATCCCAAAGCGAATGGGTAAGAGAGAAAGAAAGAATCACACAAATAATTATTGCCATACCGAATTCGACAATTGTTAATGGCATCGGTAATCAGTTCCGTTGAGACTACCAACTCCAAAGAGATAATATCCCCATCACTCTCGTTTACTTTCGTTTCGTTCCCTGTGCGTATGCGGCGTACCCATTACGCGATCAGGCACAGATTATTCGACACTTACAGCAATACCATTCTCCGAAGCTGACACGGCCTTCCCAGATCCGCTGGCCATAGCCTTACGCTCGGCATTCTGCAGTGCCTCTACCAACTTCCAGTTTTTGGTTCGCAAATTCTATTGCAACCATCAATGCGTGTGGGTGGGTGTGCATGCATCGATATTTGGCCAAATGGATCATTAATAGCAAAAAAAAAAGAGGAAAGGGATTTTGCAGAAGTTGCAGGAAGTGGCGGTGGTAGCAGATTGCAGTGGTTAAAATGTGTTTATGGGACGTTACATCGGAGCAAAATCATCATCATCATCATCATCGTGGGTAAAGGCGGTTGTTGTTGCAGCAGGTTGATGATGTTGTGTTGTTATTCGAGGGCATTTTAGGGCAATTGATAACAACACACACGCACAGTAGTGTGAGATCGTGCGAAAAGATGGCGAGCGCGCATAGAAAAAGAAAAACAGAAAAAGAAACAACACAACTTAAAATTTTTGAACCTTTTCTATGGGTTAAAATCGGGTTTACGGATAATATAAACACGTTTGTGTTTTAAGTCAATACCAACTGCAATGCAAACGCTAGAGTTTTAAAGCCGTGCAACTGCCAAAGAAAAATTGAAAGCAATTCCGTGTATTTATTTACATCTTGCGGAGCAGCTAACAAGCAAGCAATCGTCTACAGGATGGAATTAATAATTTTCACAATATACCTGTGCTCGAATAAGCAAAGCAATTGCTATAGGCACTTTGAACTTGAAGAATAG
>NC_064877.1:16232500-16237500 GCF_943734665.1 Anopheles aquasalis
TGTAGTCAGATCCATCTTTGCATGGTTTGCTGATGGGCACGGTGGGAGGAAGTAGTGGCAGTAAGCAGTTGTGCCGTTGTGTTACTATTGAACCCAAACGATGAGTTGATTTCTGGGACGCTCAAAACACACAGACACACACACACAGCTGTACAGAGATAGAGAGAGAGAAAAAGAGTGAAAATCAGTTACAGGAGTGAATCTAAAATGCGGTAAATTAATTGAACGATGCGGGTCTCTACGCATATGGCACGTGTCAGGAGAATGCGCGTTTCGTTACTTCGTGTAACGTGGCGGACCTGCAGAATGATGAAGCTAATGAAACTACATAATCAAGCGATCAAAGCAACCCAAGTGTAACTATCGCGGACGATGTTCATAGTAAACTACTTCTCTCTCTCTCGTATCATTCCACCACTCGCAAGCTTAGTGTTCCCCATCTCAGCTACTATTTTTCTTCGGAATAACCCATACAGGTCATAAGCATGACGGCAACACTGCGATGCGTGTGTAGTCGATGTGTCAAGACCACCATCATCGAATTCTCGCGGGAAAGTAGGAAGACACGACGACCATTAGCCCACTCTCCAACCGCATCGCACTGTTGAGTAATTAATAATGAGTTAAGGTCCAATCTTGATGTGCTCAAGTGAGAGCCGCCTGTCGTCGTGTCCCTCGCCTCGCTCCATTCGACTGCCGCCGTTCTAGGTGACGTTTTCTAGCCAAGGCCAGGGGGGGGGGGGGATCATGTTTGATTGGTCTGCGACACATTAATCCAAGTATGCGCGCGCCTGGTCGGTCGATGTTTGGTGAATCGTCGATAGAGTGTTTGCGTTGAGTATTATTGTGATTGGTTCTGACTCGTTTTCCACTGTGCAGTTAGTGCACTTGTACCTCGAAGTGTCTTAGTTTCTAAATTTAAAACATAAATATGAGTGTGAATAATCCACATAGTCACATGAAGCTGTAGAAAAACCCATGCCAAGCTGTGGTACACTTAAAGTCCTACTGGTGGCTCATAATAATGCATAGCAACGACATCATCAAATCGTTGTGAGGCCCTTAACCTTCTACGACTCTTGCTCTCTCCTCTCGTTCTTTGGTGTCTTATCGCAAATCGCTATACGTTCGTTTGGAGGCTAATAATGAAGCATTTACGAACGATTCCACGAGAATGAAACATCATATGTTGTGTCCAAGCTCAACACCCTAGCTATCTTCGCTTCCTCTGACGGTATCTTGTGCTGCGCGGTCTTATCGTCTAAGAATACGTTTGCTCCGTTGCCTCTTTCACATTCATGGTGGTACCGTGTCGGTACCGGAACGGGAGGAACGAGAGCAAAAGAACTGACAAAGGATTTGCAGTCCTACACTTGCAAACACCATCAGCGTGCGCCTGAGAATTGGGTTATCAAAAAAACACATTATTATACGCCTAGGCGTTTCGTTAACAGAGCATAGATGGCGTGCCTTAGCCGGTTGTACAAACTAGCACATAATTGCCATCCCGTGCCATGTGGAGGATGAACCAAAATGGTCATTGAAATGACTGATAACCGATAACCGTTTCCCTCCGTTGTTGCTGCTGCTGATAGGGAGAGTTTACAAGAGAAAACGGACATACGGCGAGTCTCGGTATATTTCAACGATCGAGCAGCTCAATAGTGTCCGGCAATCGCAGTCGCGAGCGACTTGACCATAAATTGGAGCTGCCTCAAGGGACGGGGAATCGTCAGCGACTATATGACGTGGGCTTGATTGCATAACATTTAGTAATCATGCTGTGTCTGACGGGAGTAGGTGAATCAATTCAACATCGCCAGATCGCTGACTCGCGCTCCACAATTCAGACGAAGCTAGAACATCCATCTTCGTGAGCCTGTTGGACAGTTAATCCCAATTCAGTTTCTTCGTTGGATCGCAGTGTTCTGATACGATGCAAAATGATTCTTTCAACAGTTTTCCAGTCCAAAAGTCCAAAGCATATTGTAGCATGGCCTCGAATAATCAGACTACATGCAACCGAACCGTTCCTCTGTCGCGGGTATGAGCGATTGGGAGGATAGGTTGTTGCGTCCGACCTGACCAACAACTGACCGGACTAGTAATCAATCAATCCAATCCGTTCCGCTCTGCTATGGCGGCGCACAGTAACGAATTTGACGCATTTCATTTGCCCGGGGACACACACGATCAAAGGCACGCCCGTTGATGAGTTTTATGGCACTTTTTCATGTTCCGATAGGAACAATAAAACGGTGAAGCGTGTGCTCCATTCCGCGTGCTTTACGGTTATTCCATTCGTGATTTCTTCTTTTGACGAAACAAAATTCAAAAGTTGTTCATGTTTAATCCATTTTCTGACCATTTCTCTTCGAAATGGTCAGTGGTTTGGGCTGATTTCGAGACAATTTAGCTCTCTTTTTCGACAGCTGAGCACAAGACGGCCATCGGTCCAATTGTTAACCCTATCTCAAGGAATAAATGTTGCTATCGTCCATACATTTAATAGTTGTAGATGATCTAAGGTGTCTTTTTGAGGGTCAAGACGTCCTCATTGCAATGGAATTCCTGAATCTCTCTTGTGCTTCAGATGGTGGCTACATAAAGCGAAACCTCTGCATCTTTGCTTCGCGAACCGCTCTGAAGCAACTCCCTTGGCATCGATTCCCTCCCCAGCTGCAATAAAATTCCATGTATGTCAATGAGAATACCTCTTTACAACATTTCGTTTCAGGCGCTGTATTGCAAGACACCGGACACGACAGACCGAAATGAAAGATTGGCGCTTTGATGCAGTTTGCTTTTGCACACCGGTCACACTACTAATTGTGTTTCCGCCGTTGGGACGACGAGCTTCACCCCATTATCTGCCTAGAATCACGGCAAAAATTGCTCAGGCGGTGAAACTAACAATGTGGAAAGACGAATCGTGTCGGCAGAGAATGAAGATGATGAAGAAGAAGAAAAAGAAAGAAAGAAAGAATGAAGGTGCCAAGAAACACAACATAATGGAAGAACGTGATCGCCGTGGACGGCAGATCTTGGCGAAAGATCGCCAAGGTAAATTATAGGCCTCCTCTGCATTGCACACTCACACCGGCACAAGCGGCACATAATAGTCATGGCCAACCAGCGCGGTGGTGTATCGCGAAAGAATGACGTGTGCATCCATCGCCCTGCTCTGTGGTGTGTGCTCGAAGGTTGTGAAACTCGGGGCGCCACTGCTGCACTGCTGCTGCAGCTCCATAGCAACGGCAGGAAACGTACCACCCGAGCGATCCTTTAGTTGATTCTGACTGGTTGGCTAGTGGGCTAGCTAGCTGGCAGACTAGTATGCTCCTCCTGTGACAACCGGATGCGAGGAATTAGCTCGATGGATAGTGGAGACCGCGCGAACTTTCGCGATGACCTCAGCTTTTGAAGGTGATTTAAATGTTGGCTTTAACAAAAATTCATTCACCGCCAACCCGTCCCCCATCCAGATGAATCTCTGTCTCGGGAGAGGGGCAGGTCAGGCGAAACAATGACTGGCTGAACGTCAAGGGTGGTGGCTCATCATCATCCGGCTCCGGAAGAGGGTGCAGTGATGGCGGGGGGAATATTGCCTGTGACGATGTGGTGTGGGTTGTGTGTGCGTTACGCATGCTGCCACGAATTAAAAAGCCGCTAACGCGGCCCGAATATGCTAGACGCCACCGCCGGTGAGATAGAACCGCAGCGTTATTTGTGTGTGTTCTGCAGAGAAGCGCCACAGCGGTCAGAATGAAGTCGTTCTAGTACCTTTCCTCTCTCTCACTCTCTCCGTCGCTTTTTACCAGCGGCATTACACCGCCGACAACCTGGCCAGCCGGGGACGGTGTGGTATGCAGTGATTGTAGTACCTTTTCTTTTTCCCCGTTTGAATCATTCTATCTGTTGGTGGTTCTTCCTCTCCATGATTGCGCGTATCATGTCCGAGCTGGTCCGTGTGGTTCACCACCAAGAGTATTCTAGGCTGACCAGGATATAGTCGGACTTTTGATGGAATTTCCCATCATCGTCATAGCGACACACATATTCGAAGTTTCCGCTCGAAACTTTATCAATCAAGAAACGGGCAAGGTTGCGGACCCGTAAAGTCCAACACTGGCAGCGTCGTACTTTCGAAAAATACCCGACCCCGACCCGCGGATGGGCCGATGGAGACGAGCAACAGCATCATGAAACCAGCACAGACCATCAGACCAACTAGAGGCATATTGTTTTCTAGTGTTGGTAGACTAAACATATCCACACCATCCATCGTAGCAGCCGCTCGAGTGGTATGGTGATGGTTGGCATGAGGCGTAGCGTGAAAGACTTTCAAATCCCTGACACCATACCCAGAGACTCTCGCGCTTCGCTCATCGCTTCTTTCGATATCATGAGCTTACTACAACCCCATCGCCATCAGGCAGCAACAGCAGCGGGAGCAATGCGGCTGTAAATTGCTTATTCAAGTGTCACTATTGCCGGGGCCATAAAGTGTACAGCGGAGTAGCGCTCGAGAACAACAGCGAACCGTCGAACGGCGGTGGGCCGGCAAGAGCGCGAAAGAAGAAAACGCCACGACGAACGAACGCCTTCTTG
This sequence comes from Anopheles aquasalis, assembly GCF_943734665.1. Taxonomy (NCBI): domain Eukaryota; kingdom Metazoa; phylum Arthropoda; class Insecta; order Diptera; family Culicidae; genus Anopheles; species Anopheles aquasalis. The sequence continues at coordinate 16,237,112 of NC_064877.1, forward strand.
CTGTGTTGGCTCATCACGTACGGGGCGCGGCGTATATGAAGATGATAGGCGAGTAGCTGAAGGCATAATACATTATTACACCAAGACACCCTCCTACTCCGCCCGCCACCGGGACTCGCGTGAGCATCCTTTTCTCGAGTAGTGTGTTTCTTGAGCCCCCCCGCGCCCCCTATTCCTCACTTACGACCAAAGTCACGTAGAAACCACCCTGATCTCGAGCTCGCTAATCTCGCTAGCTCGCGCGGCCGCGCTCTTTTCCCGTCGGTCTAGGCGAGTCAAAAGTCTCGCTTTTCTCACGCGGCACCGGCCGGACCAGTTGCCAAACCAGAAAAGCAAGCCAAGCCGTGGCCTACTTACTTGGCTTCAACCGAAACCCCATCGTTGGGGTT
>NC_064877.1:16242500-16262500 GCF_943734665.1 Anopheles aquasalis
CTGTTGTCTCCGTGCCACCAACCATCCGTCGATGAATCCTCAGTTCTACAGGAACAACGATCACTGCTGGGCTGCTGGTGCTGTCCCCTTGCATCCCATCAATTAGTGTAACCCTTGGTCTATTGCCGTCGGTCACCGAAGCGCCACAACCGTACATCCTGTTCCGGTTGACCTCGTTCGCGACGGCTGATGATACACTGCGAGGTGGTCCCAGCGATAGTGGATGAATTACGAAATTCCGTCACCCGGATCTGCGCCACGACTTCGACGACGCTGCAGTCTGCGGGTCGTCCTGTGTGCAGTGTATTAGAAAGTGAGACAGTTCGCGGTATCAAATCAACTAAATCCTCTTATCTTCTGCAGCAATCTCTCGTAGGACTCCTACCGAAACGGAGGAACTTCGCGAGCCCTGGTCGAGTGCATACGTGTTACCGAGGTGGAGAGTGGTTTGGAATAGAAATTTTCTTAGCTTCCATCAATCAAAGTAGGTCCGTCGTCGGCGCCGTCGTCGTCGACGAGAGGTGGTTGTGCTTCTCCGGATGTTTGTGATGCGAGTGGAGCGATGTCAGTAAGCATCGTTCATTGGCCGAGATTAAGATTAAGTAGTGCATCATCGATTTTGCCAGACGCCGGCAGGTCCCAGGGATCGCCCTTTGGAGCCTCCATAAATTAGACGCAGTTTTTTTTCGATTGATCGTGACCTCGTCTGCCCAGGGAGGGAGAATTGAATTCACCGGCGTCCTCTACTGCAGCAGGCATAAACGGCAGGTTCCGTAAACGCCTCAAGGCCACTCGGTACCAGCTTAGCTAAAGTGGTTTGTTGCGGTGCGCGATTTGTAGGGGGACTTTGTGTCAGCTCGCTGCACTGCTGCAACGGGGAACGAACGCGGTGCCTCATCTCCGCGGTGTGCAAATCGTCTTCCAAAGGAACCTTGGCCCCTTCCCGTTCGCCTACTACGCAAGGTCGTCAAGCTGGAGAATGCCGCTAGCCAACTCGATCGACCCATGGAGAGAGAAAGTCCCAATCAGTATCGTCGGTATCGAGGTAAGCTCATCCTGATGTGGCTTTTCTACTTTCCCCCCACCCTTTTTTTGAAGCACCAAACGGCCGGAACAAGTCGAAATACGGTCATTTCCGGCGTCAGCGCGTTTGCGGGAGTGTTTGAATCCGTTTTTGCCATTATTATTTTTCGGTTCACACCTTCCGTTAGATTAAATACTGTTTCTGCCTTTTCCTGCCCTATTATTACTATTTATGTTGGTTTGATTTTAGTGGTGTGTTTCTTTCGTTCTGTTGTTTCTTTTTCCGTTCTCTCGGACTGCTGCTTATTACCTCGTACCAAACACAACATCCATATTAACACAAAAAATATTCATAAACTCTCACACCCTCAAAATTATGCTCAGTTTTTGCGGGCTTCGTTGTTACTGGCTTTCATCACCTGTTGAGAGCATTAGGAATAAGGAAGGTTGGTGGTTTGGAACCAAGCAGTGTGCTGTGCTGCTGGCTGGCTTGCGCTCACACAAGGGGACAGGATAGCCATGGCAACGAAAGTAGCTTCGTTCAGGCTCAAATCATAGGCTACTTCAATCATGCTACCCACTCAGTGCATTGCAATCATCGTATTCATCTACGCTTTAACCAAAACCATCATCGGATCACTTACCCGATCTTGTATCGTATGATTTTCATATTTGGCATTTAGAATGTTTCTTTTTGTTGTTAGATAGTACTAGGCTGTTGAAATGCTTGTTTTTTTTTCTATTATATTAGTCCATTAGAAGCTATTTAATTGATAAAACGTGGTTGAAAATTAACTAAATTCTTGTTCAGTTGCATATTCATTCTTTACCCATTTTGTATCTTTGCTTATCTAATGGATGATTTCCAAACAAAAAAACGGGGTTTGCACTTACGAAGCCTTTGGTTCGTATTAGTACACTGTTAATTATTCATCATTGCAGCCATTTTGTGAGTAAACATTGGCCCCCGGGTTCGGTAAACTGCAGCTAATTAAATTTGGAGCACTCTCTGGTGCACCGCCATTCGCGTAACCCGTAGGCTTTGAAGTACACCCTCGGCAGCACCCGCTATCCCAGCTGGAAAATCTTTGCTGGAGCGCCCACGTGAATCGAAGGCAGGCCAGGCCAGCCAGGGGTAAAACCATTGGTCAACAATTTCCCCACCATGGCTCAACTCTATGAATCCCAGAGCCGCAGGGACTCACCGATCTGGTTTCCATTTTCGCAAAGTTGTCAGCTGGTTAATTATGCCTTCGGTGGCACGTAACACGGTGAAGGCATTTCTCCTTCCCGAAAGCCGCCGGGTTCGTTGAAGGGGGGTGTTGGTGGGCATGGCAAATCGTGACGTGGAATGGCCCAAAAAGTTTGAGCCTCTGGCAAGGGTTCGGGAGTGTGGCGACCGCTTTCAGTAACCGGAAAAACTTTTTCCCTTCTCTAATCTCATTATCGCCGCATATGGGACCAAGCGCTGGCTTTTCGTAGAGTCCTGGAGCGTAGGGAAAGGGATGCTGAGGAATTGCGAGAGCGGGCGTCGGTGATATCAGCATCGGATCGTCGAAAGCATTTGCTACCAGTCCTCCGCGTCCGCACTTTCGTTTTCCGCGATTTAATCGGTCCATAATTGAATTTTGGGAATGTAATTGAGATAAATGAGTGACGTTCGGGGATGGAACAGTGGTGCGAGGACCGATCAACAGGCGCTCAGGCCAATTGGCCCAAGAATACGAAATCCGCCACCCCACTAGCTACAGGGAAGCGACCGCCAAGCAGCGCCAACATCCATCATAAACCAACAATCTGTTGCAAACCGTTACGCCGTGTGCGGCTGATGCTAAGCTACAAACCAGAATGGTCCAGATAAGCCTTTTTGGTGAGCGGTCGGTGGTAGGAAGCGACAGGATTTCACAAACGAGGCCAACCAACATATCGGGTTGATGTGAACGATTTGTTTGATTTTCACGCACCCCGGGTTCATGGGGCGAAGAGGGCGGAAAGGGAGTCAACTGTCAGCATGCGGGGCACACATCCACCGTATGCTATCCATTTCACTTTCGCCCAAAGCTCCTCCAACTAATGGCCATATGTTGGCCCCGCTGATGGCCGCTTGGACGCTTGGTGAGGTAGGCGTTGGCGTTGGCGTTATCGATTTTCCATCTAGTATGTCCCTCGGCTCGTAACATGCCTCGTGTAGCACTTGGGGAACGTTTGTTGGTTGGTTGGTTGCTGCTTGCTTTCACTTGCGACGGTCATTTTACCAGTTGCATGTGCAGCTGCACATGTCGAGAAGACCAACTGGACTTTGTTCGAAATAGAGTTTCTAATTTCCGCTCAACAAACAGAGAGAGAGAGAGTGAGAGAGAGCGTGCTCCAATAGTACAAATGTTGCCAATCCCTCTGGCAATCAAACGTAATTAACTGAGAAGTTTGGCTTCTCCGGGGAATGATAACCGTTTAGCTCGCTGAACTGACACGACCTTTAATCCCTTTTTGCCGCCGGGATACCATGGTTCGATCAAACATGATTTCAAATGGATCCTTTCGTTCGAATGAAAGTAATGGAACGAAACCTTTTCTTCGGATGCACCATAAAATCCGGAACTCGTACCAGCTATCCAAAAGGATTCTAGAATGGATCGCACGCTCCTGCTACTCTCGAGTGTTGGTAAAAGGAATATAAATTCTTTTCTTATGAAATATGTCGAGAGCACATTTTACTGTCAGGGTCAGTGCATGGGCTTCATAAGCGTCATACAGGCATACCTTAAATCAACAAAGTAAAGCAACATGTGTGCCGATATCTATTCCACCTATGGTTAGCTCTGTTATCTGTCGAATGCATAATGTCTACAAGCTGGCTCCAAGCTGGAGTAGGATCACAGAATGCAGAAGATATGTGTATGGTTCAAACCTGTCCAATGGTTTCATTTGGAGTGCTTGGAATGACCTAACTCTGCTAGGTTCTTGCTAAAGATGAGCTTGAAGTAGAGAGGGTTTCGTGGAAGTGCTTCCACTAAAAGATAACACAAGGGGTTTCAAAGAATCTTACGTACAACGAACCCATTACAGGCTGTTTTGCTAACTTGTAATCTTCTAACTGAGCCTGAGACTCATCACAGTTGGAATCAGGTTCAGGCTGAAGAGGAGAATGGTTTGAAAATATTTTGCTCCAAGTTATGTCCCTTCCCTTCCCGACCAAACACTGGTGTGGCCTGGGGTGTCCCGGGAAATTAACCTGGACGATTTTCTGCTCCACTGGAAAACTAGCCTGCCCGGTCGAGCGCGGTTTTCATAATCGTTGATGCGCATCCATCGTCGCCAACGCACTGGAGACGGCCTGGAAGGATGAATTGTTGGAATAGATCGTTCGTGATGGGGCATGTTTTGGGCCCTGGTCCCATCTTTCCAGCGAACTCCATCTCCCAGGGTCAAACTGTTTACCGACGGTTCATCAAAGTTCAGGTTCGAGCAGATTCGACCCATCACGGTCTACCAGAACACGAACACAAAATGTTACTCTGAACCCTCGATGGCGGCAGGATCATCGGGCCGTGGTATGGCAAACATTTGGCGTGGCAAATAATGCCCCGAAAGTCAGTTTAGCACGAACGGAGGACCGTTCTCGCAGCAGCATCAACGATATCGGTTACGATACTCTCCAGTTTCTCCACCGGTATTCGGAATAAATTTTTAATGATAAATATTGGCTGTGTTGAGTTGTTGGGGCGGAATATCGTGCTCCATACTTCGGTGGGGAGAGTCCGCTAATCCGCAGACCGGATGTCGTCGCAGAAGCAGCGGGAAAATTAATTTGCGCTTGATCTCCCTTGTTTTGGCGCTCGGTGTAATGCTCCGAAATAATACCATTTCATTACCAATAACAGATCCTACAGATCCTATAAGCTTTTAACGTGGAGGGGGTGCGGGGTAGGGGGAAGTTCGTAATAATATGCTGGAGAGCACCGCACAGCAATGCAGCAAACCTTGGCTGAGGCTTTAACTTAATCGCAAAGTGGAAAATATGCAGATAATCTAATATTGCAATCGCGAAGGAAGGCAGGTGGAGAAGGCACAGAGAGCCTCTGTGTTTGTTCGCATCGCGCGTCAGACCTGATTCGCAGACGTTCGATCAAGTGCCCCAAGCAGCGTTGGTCGCGACATGTAACGAGGTATCCCGCTTTATTTGTTTGTGGCACAAGGGACCTGGAGATGAGATGATGCCACGGCACGGACGGCTCCGCTTGACTCCGTCTTCGCCGGCATCCTCCTTCCATCCGTTCGTTTTGACGTAAATTAGTTTATCTGTTGAGTTGATTAGAGCATCTGACATCGAGCCGCGTAACGGCGAACGTCGCACTTCTTTTGTTTTGGATCCGGTAAAGGACGAGGACGAAAGGAATCGTCTCGGATGGCTCGGCGGCTGTCAGCTTTGCTGGCTATTGGGTGGAAATATGTTGATTAAAAACACCACTTTGCCCACCGGCCACAACAGCAGCAGCAGCAGCAGCAGCAGCAGCAGCAGCAGCAGCAGCAGCAGCGATGGTTTTTCTTTTCGAGTGATGGTGATGTAAATGCAACCAGCCCAGCCTGTAACTCCCAGAATGAACTCTCGGTGTCGGATAGGAAAAGAAAGTTGCTTTTGAATTAGATCCCGTCCGAACATCCATAATCCAGTTTATTGTTTGAATCGAAATTTAGAAATTTGTGTTGCCACCGAAGCTCCCCGCTCTCGTCCGTCGCCTCTGGTCTCGTTTGGTTTCGTTTGGAAATATGATTTGCTGCTGCCTGACGAAAGTTGTCGCACAATTTGCAACTTTCTGCCTCCGATGAGCCTTCAGGACATTTTCTCTCTCTGTCTGTCAGCTAGCTCTTGGTCTAGGGGTCGAGGAGGAAGTCAGAGATGGACGGAAGGGGACAATGTTGGGTTGGGAAAATGTTTTGAAAAAAAAATGGAATCGCCGGGCGACACAACCGTTCGGTTCGGTTTCACAACATCATTCCTGCTTAAGGCACGTGCTCGCCCTGGGTCGCCCCTTACGGCGCCTACGCATTCCGTGAACGTCCACGTTCGTCCTTCGACATTTCATTTTCCTGCGTACGCGGTTTAGCTTTAATTAACTTCTATTCTCTTGTGGCTTTTCATTGCTACAATTAGCATGTAATTGTTGCGCATTACTAGCAATTATTTCTTGCTCGCCTTGTAAAATTCGTGTCCAGCGTGTGGGGTATGGGTGGATCCGAGGGTGTATCTGTTGCCCTCTTCCTTCCGAGGGTAGTTAACCCCGTGATGGGGAGGGGTGGTGTACGAGTCCCAATCTCCCGGTGACAGTAAGCGACAAATGCTGACAATCTAATTGGAAATTGTGCACCAATGGACGACGGCATGGTCGCCAGGGTATGCCCGGTCGGCTGTTCTTCATCTTGTGGTTACTGGACCATTAATCCATTTTAGAGAGAGAGAGAGAGTGACCATTTGTGGTCAATGTAATGGGATATCTTGTAACCAAGCTTCTGTTTCTGGCGCTCCTACTGGTGGTATCTGAACCCCGGAGTGCATGGAAGATCATCTTGTCACGATCCCGGCGTTATGTACGTTTGATGATGTGATCAGAGTTGACACTTTGACCCCCCGGGTGTGGTCACTTTACGTGATCATTCCAAAGAGTCAAAAGTCATCGGCGTTGCACTAGAGTTTGTTCAATTTTCCCCCAGCTGATCTCTCTCTCTCTTGTTGTTGATTCCCTTTCATGCTCCAACAAGTCAAGCAGCCGATAAGCACAAAATGTTTAGTATAATTAAAAGAGAAAACAAAAGTAATTTAATGCTTCTTATCGAAAATTGTGTTTTAGCGAATTAGTATCCAATTAGTCAGCAGTACAACCTTGTCTAATCGATAACCTGCTCTTAACGGTACCGGAGCGGAGTGTTCTGCATAGTTTATTGATTTTGTGTCGCAAAATTTAAAATTCAATACGCTACTCTACCGTTGGAGAATGGTTTCACGTTGTTCAACTCATTTTCATTTCTCTCCCAACGTTCCTCTCCCGCCCCCGGGAGCGCACTGGAACCACAACAAACCGGCCAGTGATCGCGCTCGCACACCATCCAGTTGTTGACCCAGGCCAACCATCCGTCAAGCATTGTACCGAACCGGTTTGGTATTGGTTTTTTTTTTTCGAACAATTTTTCAACTTTACCTTTGCATATTGATGCTGTTACTGTGTATATTCCAGCAGTGTTGCACACACCTAAACATTGCTCATCGTAACACAGCGGACATTTGGTGGTGGACGAGCAGCAGCAGCTCGTCTCGGAAGGTTTTAGAAGGTGAACAAGTTTTTGAAATTAGCAGCTCGTGTTGAGCCCAGTTCGGGAGGTAAATGTTCTTTTGTAGGGGATGTTTAATTTCTACTTTTTTTTGCTTTTGCTTTCCCGTGACAAATGCCACTTCACAGTCCCTCCTGGTGCAACCTGATAGTGAGCGGAGCGCTTGTGGAGTGATTAAAATTCAGCCATGCTCTCGATCGTATTTTGCTGCCAGTTTTTGTTTTTTCTTCTTCAAAAATGACCTTTGTAGGAGGTAAAATCCGAGGTGTTGGATCCTTCTCCGTGACGCATTCGACATCTTTCCTTGACGTCCATTAGTAGATTCCGAAGAGATTCTCTGTTGAATCACTCTACCTTTTAGATCCTGGCAGATAACGCTGCTTCCACAGTGATTCACCGTAATAGATCTCTAGCGACGACGAATGTGCACTCCAGTATCGAGGGACTTGTGCAAACTCGTGCCATGCTGACTCTCCATGCCACAGTTCGGGGGCCATGGATGGCTCGTTGATGTTGCACACCCTAGTTGGCCGCCTGCGGGGGTAGCTTGCTCGCGCTCGTCGTATTTCAATGAATATTAAGCAGCTTTTAGCACGCAAATTGTACCAAAACCATGGCGTTTTCCCAGGCGATCGATAGACCAAATAGTGCCCCCCGCACAAAATGGGATCGAGAAGCAAAAGAATCCAAACAAACCAAAGGAAAAGAACGGAAAAAGGGGTACCAGGCCAGGGACCGGGCACCATTGCCATTTGGGTGATGAGTTTGTGTCTGGGACTGTCGTGGCGTGTCCAGGACCATTGGCACCATGACGGGCCATGTGCTGTTGAATTAATTAACCACCACTTCGTTAAGGTTAATGGGAAGGACTCACTCTACACCCGCCAGTGTGCCAGCAAGGCATCATGTTGAACCTCCTTCCAGCTCTTCCAGCGGAAAAAGACACCACCAAGATCCGGGACGTTTGGATGCTTTTTTTTCCACCCTCTTTTCGGTGGTGAGGTTGAGGTTGATGTGATTTGATATTTGTAAAGGTCGCCGCGTTCGTTGGGTGTTAAAATATTTTTCCAACGCTTGCAACCCGTGTCCGGCACTTTGATTCACACCTCACGGGGAACTCATTACCGGTGGCCGCCGGTTCGTTTGATGTTGCTGTTTGAAGAGAGCACTGATTCCGGCGGTCAACTGACTGATGGCTTCTAGCAGTGAGGAGTGGAGGTAGCGATGGATTTAAATCGACCCAAAAGGTATTGGTCACATAAATGGCAATGTTTATAATTTGATTGTTTCATTATGCTGGCAACATTGATTATCAAATCGTGTCTCTAGTCTCGTTCTTCCGTTCCTCAGTGTCCGTTTTTTGTAACCTATGACTCGGTTATTCATTGATAGTATGACTCGCGATACAAAACATTGTTGCACTCATCATAATTGATGTTGCAGAGAGACCACCAAGCATAGCGAGAGACAAGCATAGCGAACGCACGTGGCGATGGTGGACAGTTTCAGTTTCCGTAACCACAAAACCCACATCCGAGCCAATTGGTGGTGGTGGTGGCCGCATAGTGGTCCGGCCCTTTGGGGAAAGTTTTGCTGTCGGCTGTATCATCACTCATAAACGCTATCAAGGAGGGTGTGGTGCGAGCCACTATGGACCACTAGACCACTGAAAAGCCACTGGTAGTGGCGCGCCAGAGCGCAACAGCTTTCCAACTATCTCTTGCGTTGGGGTTTCCTGTGCAAGTTGATAAAGTTTTCACGTGACAAGGGCTGCTGCGGGGAGGTCCGTGCGGTGTGGCTCTATTAATTTCACATTTAAATGGATTTCGTTTACCCTCGGTGGTTTTGGAGGTGTTACACTGATAGGGTGTCGAGTTATGGTGAGCAGCACGTTTAATGATACCCGTAATGGCACTCGAAAAGTTCTTAAACGAGCTACAAAACTATCTGTTTATGTACGGTTTTTTTTGTAGAAAATCATTATTTGAGCATTCCTTGCTATGTCGAACAGGAGATTGCAAGAAAATAGTGAAACCATCTACTTCAACAGCCCACGAAACGAAGAAAAGCTTTCATTAATCCAACGTCCTAGTTGCTGACCTTGGCCTATATCGAACATAATAGAGTCGTTCTGATCGAAAGTGGATAAACGATATCGAATCCGTGGCATTCGAAGGAAAATCAAGCATTTTCTTTGTCATCGAACGGCCAAACTCGATCAAAATGGTGCCCGGGCACCCGAGGGAAAACGGTTAACGACAGATTTCTTTTGCCAACAACGGGGTGTGGTGCGTCGTCGCATTCAATTTAGCCGCTGTCAGTTAGAGGGGAAGTCTATTTATCACTTTTACCATCGTTGGGATCGTTCGAACCTCGCCTCGCTCGCTCGCACCCTTCGCGTACGAGAATGATTTTCTTCGAAATGCCTCCGAAACCCGAACTCCCGAATTCTGCTTACATTCGTTAAACGAGATTCGATGGGGACCTGCTTTCAATCATCGGCTCGTTGACATACGAGAATATAATACAATTATACCGATTCAATGTTCGAATTTATTTTATTGTTAACGGATTCGATCATGTTTTACCGGACACGGTTGGACATTTACTCTGCCCCGAATTGGTTTTTCTTTTCAAGCTTAAGCATTTTATTTCACTGTTTTGTTGTGGTTTTGGCTTAATTTCAGTTTTATAATAAGCAGCAAGTTGTTCCCATGTCTTATCAGTTTCTTCGGTGTGTTTGGTTTTCCGTTCGACTGCTTGATCAGCGATGCTTGCCAAAATCGAATGTTAATTGGGTTTTACCGTAAAATTTGAGTCTAGCAGCTGCCGATGAAATTACATCTAGACTTTTATCTCTTTGTGGGATGTTGATTTGTTTTTTTCATTTACGGTTTTTTTTCGGTTTCCACTCCACGCTCCTTTATTGCCTCAATGTGACTGTTTATTTTCATTCCTTGATCGTTTGGATTACTTTCAGCGTTAGCCATCCGCTATCGATTCGTACTCGTGCATTATTACTACGCTTTATCATTCCTTTCGACGCATCAACTTTCTCTCTCTCGTTCACGTCTTTCTGTTTTGTGTTGTTTTTTTCTTCTTACAGCGCACGGAGTGTCTAACTCGATTTCAGGGCTCCGGATAGTTTCTGTACGTAACTTCACGAAGAAGTGGTCTCTCCGATGCGTTAAATATATGCACTTGGCCACGGCCCGACGTAGCCTCGTTCGGCCGATGGCTCCGTTTTGTACTACTTTTCTCTTTGTCCTGTCACCATTGTCTACTCCTTTTTCTCACTCGTTTTTTTTTGTTTGTCTCGTGTTTGGTTCGTTCCGTCTGTTTGGTTGTTTTCTTCCCGTTTGGTTTTTACCTTGTTGCGAGATGTTTCCACTTTTTCCCTCTATTGATCTTCTGGAGAGCACCACATCCGGGGAATCGGTTGATACAATTTGAAGATACACTAAATTTTGATATTGAAAACCCAAAGTGGCCTGGAAAGAGCAGTTTTGTAAAAAAGTATCTCATATCTCGCAAAGCCCTGATTTGAGCATCACCATCATGCTATGGTTGATGCGCTACTTTTAGTGTGCCTACCTAACACTATGGAATGCTACGGAATGACTGCTGTATGACTTTGAGTTTTTACTTATTCCTTTTCATCGCTCTTTTTCTTCATGTGTGTTATCCATCTGTGACCATCCATCTGCTTGGGCAGTTGAAATATCATCTGTTCTGTAGTTCTTACCATATCTGTCATAGATATAGGCTAGTGATTTTTAATAAAACATTTTGTTGTGTCTATTTGGTATAACTTTTTTATGTCTTCAAGCTGTAGAGATAACGCTTTTGATTTTTTATGAAATTTTTAAACCAACTGCATTCCCTTTTATCATTAAAAATGGCAGCAACTTTAGTGTTTCTGTTTGTTTCGTAGCATAAAACTGCATGCCTCAATAGTTGTAGTTTTGTATATGTGAATCTTTTCTCATACCATTATCAGAAATTTAAAAAAAAAACGGCCAACATGCGACGTCGTAATCGTAAGTAAGTAACCAAAGAACTGTTGATCATCTCCCGGCTATTTTTGGCATTTTTCCGGGAAGCTTACAATGACAGACATTTGTTAAACACTCCCGGAACACCAATATTGACATGAATGACGAACGAAATGGATCGCTGGTAGAATTTTTATCAGATCGGCTTAGCTTCAGACACCAGATAGCGATGCGCATTCGTCCCGCCCCGCTGTTAATGCGCCAAATTTTTGCTCCAGTTCCGGGAGTGCTTATCGTTCACTCGTTATCCGGTTTTTTTTGTTTGCGCAACATGTTTAAACGCTATATCTTTAAGGGAACTCTTTTATCGGCTATCGGTAGATCGGAATTGAGCGGCCTATCCTGCCGTTGTGGCGTTTGCCAATCAAGTGACGTACACGCTACTAGGAACTAGCTGAAAGTAGCTTACACTCTCGTACCGCTTCCACCAAACTTACGACATAGTTCTGGGCCAGTATGTTATGCTCGTGCCCCTGGCACTCACGCCGACCGACTAGAGATAAATCAAAAATGCTTCCGACTAGACATGCCACCAGACCGGCGACAAATTGAAGTTTCCAAAGGTGAAGTGACGGTATTCATTCCTGTCGGAGTCTACTAGCTACTGAGGGCAAACTTTATCGTTTCCAGCCGGTATGCCGTAGAACGGGATACGAGGGCTCACTGGTGAACCGTCGTTACGTCATTAAAAGTTTCCTTTCATTAGTTTGGACGGATCCTTCTAACACTAGTTCCTGACGTACAAACGTTTCGAGGCTTATATCGAAGTGCAACACACGATCCTAGAGACTATATGTAGTGCAGGGAAAATATGCTCAACATCGGGCAATATATGCTACTTTGGAACTATCTGAACGGTCGTGTTTGTAGGAACGGTTTTCCGCGTTCAACATGTTCCACCTGGCACACCGGTGGTAGCCGATTGTGTATGCCATTGTCGTTCGTCAATTGTCGAGGTAAAAAGGACTGACGGGAACTAGGCGGCACTAACCAAGCCGAGTGGTGATGTACAGTGATTGGCATCATAAAGTATCGCACGCTCTTGTTGTGCGTTTTTCCAGGCGACCTACATTCGTTCTGCTTGTGTTCCGCGCCGCACTAGTTTCACCGTTGGTGGTGGCCCTTTCTATGCTACGTTAATTTTCTTCCGGTGTGCAATACCTGTGCGATCTACTGCACCATACTACCTGCCTTTCGTTATAACCATATTTATTCTGTGGATTTGTGTTCAATGTACAATGCCACAGTGCTGCCACAGACGAGCTGCTCAGCTTCCTCGAGCAATTAGTGGCAGTAGCACGGGTGAAGTGGTTGAACTCAGTCGGGGAACGGAAAGATGAGTCCTTCGTGCCGTGTGGCAAACAACAACAGACCAGTAGCGGACGAGTGTTGCTGCCAGGCTTCTACTTTAATGACGAGCATCCACTGCTTCCAGTGCTCTATCTAGGTCATCTGTCTGTTTTTTTTTAGTTCTCAAGTGTGCTCGGTGTGCACGGAGATTAGTTAGGGAACTCGTAACATTCTGTCCGATTGTGGCTCATCATCATTTGGTTGCCATTGTTTTTTTCGGAAAAAGCTAATAGGAATACCAGATACACAAAGTAGCAAAGGCACAGATTTCACAGTATTTTTTTTTATTAAAATGTTTTTTCACACCGATACTGCAGCTTTTTTAAAAAATCAATAGTTTGCTAAAGATAGAAAATATCCTTCACTCGTAAATCATAGGCAGGTTTAATCATGCGTGTCAAAGTTCCAGCACATTATAACGAACTTCATTACGGTGGATTGAAACTCAATATAAAAACGGAATGTGTCTGGTGACCATCATCATTCCGCTGTAATGGTTTCTCATTACTTTAGCTACCTTAAGTCAAATGGTCTTTTTGCTTCATCTCATGTGTCCATGTTGGAGAAGCGTATTAATCTTTCGCACTGCCTCCTGTGATAACCAAGAGCGAAGAAGAGTTTCGCCCTTCTGTGGGTGGAAAATAAATTAACTTCCATAATCCAGAGGTGGCCCTGCCTGGGCGCTCACAGCTCCCAGCGGCGATTGTTTATGGGAAACCGTTCGAGCAAGGATGCTGCTGCTACTGCTGCCGATGGTGCGAACTGCAGCCAATTTTCTAGTCTCCCAGCATAGAACGCGAGACCCTCTCGCTTACCTCTATCGTTCGTCTGTCTTGCGTGGAAAAAGGAACGTCTGGCCACCTTTATATATATATATGGCCATGCGGCATGGCTTATGGTGAACCCTTGTAATCACACTAACAGAGCTAGAGAGAGAGAGACAGAGAGGCTGTTGGAGTGTGAGACACAGAAAGTGTAACTTCTTCGTTCTTAGTTGGTCGCTAACGATGACGGCGACCAGAGAGGACACATAATTATAGCCGTAGAAGTGTCGATCAGCGATAGAGAGGATTAATGACGAACTGACTAGACTAAAATAAGTCGCATCATAGGAACGCGGCGGAAACGGATGGAGTCGCAGTCGAGTGTCGCCTGTCACTGCTAATTGGTTATTGGAACGTCTGGCGGGGCGAATCACATTCTCGAGCGCTTCCTTAGTTAGTTTCCTTTCGCGTCCACCAATTAGGAAGCCAAATCATTATGTTTTCATCTCCGGCATTTCTCCGGCAACTGGACTGTGCCAGAGTTGGGATGAATCATGGCACGAGTTAGGAAACAGTCCAGCGAACTCCATTAGCCATTAAATGTGGTATTAAGGGGGGACTTCGGTATTTAATTTTTATTTGTGACACATGTTTTAGCATTTTTCCCTGAAAGCTGATCCTTTCAAGAGTATTGTGTAAAAGTTTTGGATCAATCGAAGAAAAACTGACCAAGATACAGATTTTTAAAAATCCGCGTTTCATACAAGGTTCCATGCAGCGCGCTACTTTGAAGAGCGTTTCTCTAAACCAACGTTTTCAAAGTCGGTGCCCATCGTACCGTAAAAAATACTGGGCAGATCGTTTTGAAAATTTTTACACATAATTTGTACACTTTTTGTCAGATAGCCCCGTCGAGATATCATTAATATTGTTCATATTTTTTAAACAAATCTGTAAAGTTCGTTTTTTATGGCAGAATCGCAAAAAGCATAACTTTTTCAACTTAAAAAATCTGCCAAAAATCGAAACATTAGAATATCAACAAAAACTCTCCGGGGCTACCTAGACAAACTTATAATCTTTCAAACGAGTATCGATTTGTGTTTTTCTGATGACTCGCCACGCAGCTACGATGGGCACCAGAAAAAGTATCTTTTCGAAGACACGACTGCCTAAATTTAATGCCATGGATTAATTTTTCAATGAATGTTGCTCAAGACAATAACAAATATTCTTCAAAAGTTGTAGATTATTATGTCATTTACTTGAAAAACTACAGTTGAATGGTTACGTCACAAAAAATCGTTAAAAACGGGCCTTTTTTTGGCCCGAAAATACCGAAGTCCCCCCTTAACAGAATATGGTTCAACATTTCATCTGCTTCCTTTATAGTATTAACATGCGACATGCTATCATATGTCAACGAGAAATCCCTTCTGCCAAATTGAGGTTGATTTTTAATGTGGTCAATGGCCACCACCACACGGCTACCTTTTTTTAAAACCTTCCGACGATAGAGCTTCGCATCTTGCCTCGTAATTGCTTCAGGAACAATTGGAACAAAATGGAATGAAGCAACAAATAGGGGAGTGGGAGTTCTAGGAAGGATTTTGAAATAAACAAAAACTAAATTATCCCGTTCCGCACAGTAGACCACATTGCAGAGAGGGGAAAAAGGGGGACAGAAAAAGGTTTGACATTTCCCTGCTTCTGTGCCATTTGCTTGTTCGTCCTTTCGTCCTTACGGTAAACTGCCGCTGGTAATGGTACGCCGAATGTTAAACCCGGGAACAAATCCCTGGAGCTGGAACCGGCCCGACCACTGTTGACCGATTTCGGGTTTGAATTTTTTGTTTGTTTCTTTCGGGAACCAGGAGCATACGATTGGAGTCGCATTTATCCAGGCGTTCGACGTTTTGTGCTTCAAAGTTGTTGCGCTAACCCGCTGCCATGGCTGTGGCGTTACGATTCCAGAAGCAGAAAATGGAATCAAGTTTCAAGCGAATGGCATCCCCTCTGTCCGTGCCTGGATGTTGCGTTGGCGTTGGTCATACTGTTTCCCACTGATAACGGACCAGCAAGACGATACGGCGCGCCTAATGGTGTTCTGGGTATGGACTTGTGATTCTTCTTTGCGACTCCTGGAGACTTTGCTTCCCGTTCCAGCAAGAGCACGAGCGAATGGGAATGGCGAGGTGTGTCTCTGTTTTGTTATAGAGCAACGACGGATTGTTGGCCTCTTCTTTGTGGATACAAAATGGATGGTAGCCACCAAAACAGGCTACCGACTATGCTTTTGTTCCCAATCTGTTGTACAGCAAAGGCTTCAAACTTTCCGCCAACATTTGCTACACAATCTGTTAATGCGGCTATTTACGCGGTGTGGGGTACGGCTTCTACAGCCACGATCCCACGATGTTAAACAACAATCATCACCGGGGGCAGAAAGCGCACGGCCTGTTACGGTTCGGCAATCAGAGCATTCGCCGTGAATGGGCTTTCCGCTTTATGACTTCTCTCGCCGGCTAGTCAGCACGTCGCAGTCAGCACTGGCGAAAAGCCGTGCCTATAATGGTCGGCTCCGTGACCCAACGAACGCCCCCCCCCCCCCCCCCCCCCCAGAATACCCACCCACCGCGTAGGAGTGAGGGATGGTGGATGGATACCGACGCTGCGAACCAACCTGTTGGTTCTTAACAGGACGACTCTCGTGGTGTTGGTTGTTTGCGCAGCACTCAGTCGGTAGGACCGGGACCGGTGGCAACGACGGTCCTTTTTGCTGCAGCCACTTTCAGCAGCTGCATCGTTCATAATTTATTCATTTAAATGCTCGTTGGGTTTCTAAACTATAGCGGTTTCTTTTCACAGCTGTGAGTGTTGAGGCCAAATATCTGCCGGGTCTTGCAGCAAACAATGCTTAAAGTGAGCATTTCAAGTGTTTCACAAGTTCCACTCAAAGTGAAATTGAAGTGCAAGTTCACATTCTCATGGTAAGATATCCTGCTGCTAGTTCTGCAGAGTAAATAGTGTGGATGAAATGGTGGTAATCATGGCCCGGCACACCCGGACTGGGATGGTATTTGGTTGGGAAGGATTTACGATAAAACAGGACACCGTCTGCACTGTGATCTGTCTGCTTCTTCAAATGTTGTCGTGCACAAAATTGCATATTCGCGTGTGGTGCGCTTGAATGATGATTGAATGCGGTCGGTGGCTGGCGTAGTCTGGTGGTCGTCTCGTCTCGTCCGCGTTCGATGCCATTGTCGACATCTGTGGTGCACAGAGCGACAGCGAATCCTGACATTTGCAGCCATGCAGCAATGCAATGCAATGCGCTCTAATGCTAAACTGGAAATGGACGAGATAAGGTCATGTGCGCGCGACGACGTTTCGAGCTCGTTACTTGCAGCATACCGATGATGAAGGTGGAATGAGGTTTCTGAAGATGATTTGCTTACGTGCGCTTGCTTGTGGAGCAACCCCTCAACACCATAAGCTTCGTCATGTCTGCCTGGAAATTGGGGGGGGTGAATGGAACCTGGCGGAGGAATTTGAGAACAAGGATCACCCTTAACTCCGTGCGTCCTGTGCTGCCGCTGGCGCGTGCTTCATTTTCAATTGAAAACACTCGAGCCAAACGCGATGTTTGTTTCGCCGAAAATGTTACTCAGCAAAAGTTTGGCAATATATGTAGCAGCTTCCCTTGCGCCACGCTTCACAAGCAGTAACTTTGTTTTTCTTCCCGTCGCCGTTGTCGTCGGCGGAGTTTAACTTTGTGGATTTTATGGGGGTGGGCAAAACTTTTTCGACAAAAAATCCCCAGGAGCAAAAGTGGCCCTCATTCCATCCCCTTTTCCGCGATTCCAATCATTTTTTTTTGGAAAACGCTGTGCTGCTGTGCTTTTCGGCAAAGCCTAATCCTCGTTGTGAAAGGCTTCTCTCCCGCTCTCTCTCTCGTGCGCGCGCGGTACCGTAACATCAAACGATTTCCAGCCATTTATTTGCCCTCCATTTCCGCTTGCCTATTCCCAGAAGGTGTTGCCGGTTGGTACGTGCTCGCAAACATCCATCCTTTTCCAGTCCTTCGACTCGAACGGCGTGCGCATCCCGCAAGGTATCAGTTTGATTGTTTCGAGAAAGTTTGAGCGCTGCCGCCGAGCAGCAAAGGCGCGCGCGCGCTTTCTTCGTAGTAATTATCATCGCTCAAGGTTTGTTCGTCAGCGAGCGAGCATCATCAGGACCTACGCCTACGCTTGACGATCTGCTCTTGGGGGGAAAAAAAAGACGAGGGAGCTCCCCAACACGACGATAGCAATTTCGCCGGTGCAAAAGGTTGGTGGCTGCTGCTTCCAGGAGGGAAATGCGAATAAATATTTGCCACTGACGACGACGCTCGTGACTGTTCGTCAATTGCTCGCAAAATGTCGCAATTTACCAAAGTCAATCGTCCTGGTTGTGCTGGATCTCGAGGCGACTGGCGGTAGGGCACAGGAGTGTTATTTACATTTCCATTTCCAAGTGAAAAACAATCCCCCCGAAGAGCAATGGGAGAGGACTCCGCCAGCGGTACCCAGCCCTGGAATGGGATGGAAAACCTGAGCAAGATTGAATTGAATTTGTCATCGGTAGGCAAACATTTACTTGTCATCCTCGCTCGCTCGCTCGCTCGCTGGGTCCACCGCTCGACAGCATAAAAAAAGGGGAAAGGGGGTGGGAGAAACCGTTTACCTTATCTCGATGCTCATTCTCCGCTATCGTCGTCGTCGTTGTCGTCCTTTTGCTAGGGAGCAGAGAATGGGGACAATTATTAAATTACAATCTCACACAGCAAGCAAACGGTAATCTGACACACCGTGCACACCCATACACACGACCGAACTTTGTGCAAACTGAACCGAGTTTGGCTAATCGATTTATGATGGAATGTCGTTGAGGTTGACTCCTTTGCTGTTCGGTTCCAAGCAACAGTAGCAAGAGTGATGCTACATTTTTCCTCTCACTAGCTCTCGGACTGGAATGTGGTTACTCCCGAGAATGAAGGACTGTCCTTGTGAGGCGAAGGAACGGTAGCAGGAAAAGAGCAAATGATTCGATAATTAAATTAAAAGACTGAATCTAAACGCCCACTTTCGATGTGTTCTCAACTGCTCACTGCTCATTGCTCGCACGCCGGGGTTGGAACAAAGTGTCCGGGGTAGTGTTGTGACCGCACCGGAAGCCATAGGAAGCCAGTGAGCGTGCAAGTGACACCGTAATAGTGGGAAAGCGCAACTGAACTAATCACGGGCATGGAGTTTGAATGCTCGTGGATTAAGTGCGCTGCTTGTTAGTGGTTTATCATTTGATAATGTTATTAATGTGTGTGCTTACGGATCGTTGATGAATGTGCCCATACCTTAGGTACTTCCTTTTTCCGCCGATTAAGACACACCTTCACGGTGTGACGAGGGATAACTTTTCGACATGTTCTGCTTCCGAGTTCCCACCATTACGGCCTTCGCTTTCTGCCAACAAAGTTTTGATTGGAAAAGTGTCATCAACACCGCGTGCCGTCTGTGGGTGAGATGCTGCCTGCTGCTCCTCACAGCATCTACTGTCCGTTCTGCAACACTTTTGCATGTCTTCTGCACGTTACTTGACACTTCACTCAACTTGTCACTTGGGTCTTGGTAGGCGATCAGGAAAGTTGGGTGCTAATATAGTTGAAAACATAACACCATATGATGATTACTGTTATCTTAAGACGATAATATGTGCCCCATGGCTCGTTAGAGATAAACTTTGATTTTCCGTCAAGATATAACGAGATGGTTCAGCTCATAGTTGCGTTAATTATGATCGAAAAGTGAAATCTGCCATCGCAAAAAACATCCAAGAACACATTTGCATCCTTTGCAGCCTTCAAAGCTCTGCTGCACAAACAACAACAACTGGCCGTAACCATTCTGCGAAAAGAATTCAAATGTCAAGTAGATGTTGTTCTCCCCACGCCAACGACGAGGGACGAACACGATACGGTATCGACAGCCAAGTGCCTGTTATCTTAACGATACGCCATTACACACAAGATATCAACTGCGGATATCGCGGAGCGAGTGGTAGCGCTTGCGCCATCTTACGTTTGAAGTGTAGTATTTGGTCTAATGATTCCTCTGGTTCGGTTTCCACATCCACCACAGCGTTTTTTTTGTGTTTTGTTTGCCATACCGGACGATGTAGCACGGTTCGGGAATGTTTTTTTTTTTGCAATGATGCTTACCGGGCTCGAATCGAGGTTTCCTTTTTCAGACCATCCGACGACTGCAGTGGAGATCCGGTTGTGTACGGTGTGCCGCCGTGTATGCTTCATGGAAGTTTTATGGACTGCGGTCAGCAGTACGATAGATCATTGATTATTATGTTTCTTTCGGAACTGCTTTGCTGCCGAACTGACCGTATCGCGCTACGGACACGGTACAGGGTATTCACTTGATCAAACCGGGAA
>NC_064877.1:16272500-16330000 GCF_943734665.1 Anopheles aquasalis
AAGAAACTTTAATAAACATATCTTCGTGGTAGATCGTGAGGTGATAAGAGGGAACCAGAGGTGCCAAAACAAAGCAAACACTGATAAACTGCTGAGACTACCGAGTAGCATCCCTCCTGGCAGACGGACGGCATCACTTTGAGACAACGTGTCGAGTGTTGAAGAACGGACCGCGTTGGGCATCGGATCGTAGCAAGCCGCAAAAATGACCGAACCGGATCGTGAAATCGAACTGCAAACCCAGAACGCTGTGGACGCTCTGCCACCAACGGACGCAGGTAAGAAGAGTGGTAGAGTAACACTAGTCAAGCGAAGATGATACTGTTTCGGTCCATTGATAGTCAGTGCTGGCCGGTCAGTGCTTTCACGTGAATGCCAGTCAAAAGTCAACGAATGCCATGTTAATTTGGTCAAGCAAACTGACTGAATCAGGGGTTTTAAAGGCAATTTTATGTGCAGAAACAATGCTACAATTGTATGAAGCCGTATGGCAACGCTTTTGCCATGGCAATGCGAGTGCGCAATTCGTTGTTTAACCGCGGTTATGTTTGTTATTGTACGAGTTTTTTTACATTCATTCAGTGTTTCCTACGTGCACTTCGCAATCACTCGTGATTCGTTGTCGTCGGTTTGGGGGGAAAATTAAGATTGTCTCGCATGATGAACTTTTTTTTTGCGCCGAGAAGAGAGAGGGTGAGAGAATTTATGTAATCTTTAAGATTAAAGGTTCCAAAGTTCTAGTCTATTTCTTGCCCCTTCAATCGAGTTCAAACAGGATCTTCCAACTCGAATACCCTTATCGGTAAGCGAGTCGCTTTTATTATGGTCCCACGTGTAATGTCCACGACCCTCATAAATCGATGCTTGGAAATGGACTTTCACTTGCATTGCCTGCTATCGATCGCGTTCAATACATGCGCTTGGCGATTGTGAGCGCCATTGTTTTTCTAAAAAAAACGACGATTTATTTACGATGCTCTTAGATGAGCGAGTAAAAAATGCCCGACAGTGCCGCTGATAGTGTTTGGAGTAATCAGTAATGGCACCCACTTTTTGTCCCCCAAGACCAGCATAGTGGCTACTTGATGTATGGCGCACTAGATTGTTAGAACTTCATTAGAGAGCAAAGAACATCTGGTCCACGATGAGCGTGCAGGGGTGCACGAGTAACAGAGAGGATTGGTTGACATTTATAGCATTGAAATAACACCCGAGGTGCTGGTTGGTGGCAATGGGAATGATGCCGTGAGTCTGGCTGATCTACTGACTCTATTTACAAATAAACATTCCTCCCGTTCCACAGAAGTTGATAAGCAATCAAGCAGGCGCTTAGTTTACGTTGCTATACAATAAATAACTTCAGATGTTTTGGATTATTTTTTTCCCCCTCTGTTCCGTTACAACGACGATGGTGTTCGATTTGCTTCCCAAGCAATTCTCCAGTTGGGGGATTTTAAAATAGAAAACAACCAGAATGGCTCTCTCATAACGGGTACACCTTGCATCATGCTGAATGTGGGATTAACGTAATTATACAAGACAAAACCGCGGGACGGATATTCACCACAAACAAGTTTGCATCAAAATCCCTCTCCATTTAGAAATCAATGACTCCTTCACGATGCTGGATATTACCTGTCAACATCCAATAAGGAGGACGTAAAATTTTAGAAAAAATCACGCGGACGAAATGTTTCTGATTGACGTTAATTACTTGTCCAACCATTTGTGCTGCATTCCGTTTGTTTCGTTGCTCTTGACGCCGGGTAGCATTGAACCGTAAAATGTTCATACGAGAAACGGACAAGTCACGAAGTCGCTGTGTACTCACTGACTGCTAATAAACGCAGGAATGGATCCTACCGAGCTGGAGGATTCGTCGATTAAAAGTATGTTAACGGGTGCCGAGTGTAAATTGTGCCGATAATCAAGTGGCGAAACAGACGAGACTTTCTGCACCTCGTGCGTGTCTTATTACGCTTTGGAATTCCAGCCTGACTCAGTGTGATCGATTTGGGACACGATAGCTCGCTCCGGAGACTATCTTCACCGATTTTTTTTTGTGTGGAAAAGCTTGACGGAAGTGACGGATAGGCAAACAGAGGAACAACGCCACTTGATTCATCGCTGTTGATTGTACCCCTTTTCGAGCGGGAGTGTGAATCGCTAACCATTTCGGTCGACCTGGCATGATGCTTGATTCAACATTGGCGAGTCACCGCCAGAAAACCAGTCGAGCGTTCTGCACTGCGGCCTTGAGCACCGGGTATTCCCTGGCTAGCTCCGTTCACCCGCCGCGCCGGTGGGCTCGATCGTTTTCTTCCTTCCATACCATGTGGGGTTTTGGGTTGTTTTTTTTTTTAATATTTTTGCGCGTCGCGTTCTCAACTCACGCTGGAACATTGGAAAGTAACACATGGTTGACGCATGGGGGCTGGTACGCAACAGCCAATCCAACAGAAACACCCAATCCGATGACTGCAGCGAGTGCGCAGCGAGACACATTGGGAGCACAGTGGTCAAACGAACCGGATAGAACTGGTACGAGAGAGCATGAGCCCGAGGACCGCTGGATGCTGTCACCGGATGGGTCCATCGATTACTGTCTTCGATGGTAGAGCATTACGGGGTCATCGTGCTTGGGTTTACGGCTGCTCGTTACATTACATTAATAGTCTGCTGGCTGCGCCTAACATCTGGAACTGATTCCATTTGACAAACCTGATTCTTGTGTGTCAAGGCAAGGCTTTTTTGCAAATCGAAGACGAGGTTTTATTTAGTAAAAGGTACCTCAGCACAATGTTGTAGAGTAAACTACGATTGAAAATATTAGGCAAACCGTTCCCTCAAACATTGGTGCATTTTTATACTTTTTAGCAAACAAAGCTGCTGGATCACGCAAACTGATCGCACAAGCGCAGCGAGAGTGATGATGCAATCAGACGCAATTTCGTTCAATCTTACGCCCGTAAACGGGAACACACTCGAAACCATTTGACTTCCCAACTGGTGTTCAGCCAAAGATGCGCTTCCCATTTCGCGTGTCTCACAAATTGCGGATGCAATTCCAGTGCTAAGGGGTCACCGTGTTTGGGATTCGGTGCTCGATCACATCGCCCAGACCGACCGTAACGTGACAGTAATCGGCATCATTAGCGATAATGAAATGTACGATGAACGATGCTCGGCGACTCGGATACGCTGTGGATCATTATGTGTCCACTGGTCGGTTGAGTTAAGCGACTGAAAGATGGTTGTTTGTCATCGTTTAGTGGAGGATTGTATGATATATCGGTGCTGCAGTTCATATGTAAATTGTTGTTTGTTTGGTTGATCAAATACTCAACTTATTAAACTGGACACGTTTCTTCTACGTGTTGTTGCAGCTTGGCACTTGGCACGTTGCGTCAATCGATTGAATTCCATTTTAATAACGCGACAAGTGATTAAAGGGCGATCGAAAGGCTTGTACCGACTACTAGTTACTCGGGATTACTTAGGGATTCATGCTGGGCTACGCCATGGGGAAATCCCCATGAAGTTCAATTTTCCCACCTCTCGGTCGGCTTTTACGCGCGCCACTATGCTGCTGCACATTATGCTCCCCACCATCAGCTGGTCCGACGATAGGCCAGACGAACCGGTTTTCGGTTCTCCATTCGCTCGTTCTCTCTCACTCTCTCTCTCACTGTTGCCACGCAATTGCAGCATATCGTCGCAACAGTTCCACTCATCTCGCAGCTCGGAGTTCGATCTTTGATTCCTCTGCTAGTGTCCCTCTCTCGTCTACTAAGCTCAACGCCATCGCCTCTCATTATGTTTCGCGATTGAGCATTCGATCCCGCGCCCGCGATCGGCTCTCAAGCCACGGCCAAGGGGAAATCCCCCCGGCAAAACGCAATCGCGGTTTTATCTTGGCGAGAGTCGAGACTCTCTGACTCTGGCTGGCCGCGCCGCCGGGGGTATAAAAGTGATCGTAAACAAACCGACCAACCGACAGTACGGCGCACGATCGCTAACGAAGCGAACGGTTTTTGGCCACCTAGCAGCAGGTGTAGTGGTCGCCTCCGGCAGACGACGAAAGCTTAAGGGAAGTAACGCACGCCAGCCAGCCAGCCAGCCGGTTTGCTGTAACGCCCTTTATACTCCTCGGCTTCGTGGTTGAAGTGTAGCAGATTTTATCGAACACGCACCAAAGCGAGCTGGCTGAAGGTCGCTCGAAGGCGGTAGACGAGATTGTTTGCAAGTAAACGATCGCACGGCTGTGAGTGAGAGCTGAGTTGAGCTGAGCTGAGGTGGGAAAACGAGTGAAAAGTGTTGCAAAAGTCGAACGACGAACGGTGCAAGCACGTGGTCAACGGTGGTGCATCCAACGGCTGCTTCTAGCCGAGCTGCTGAGTAATTAGCAGAACGATAGCGTGATACTGACTCCTCCGGGTACTGCTGTGATAGTTAGTGAAACAATAAGTTAAAAGTGAGTTTACCTTCTATGTGTTTCTTAGTAGCGTTACTGTTGATTGCATTAGATTGTTAACAAATAAGATGATTTGGGATAAATGTTGCCTCTTAAACGATATCCATCACGCATTAGCCGCCTTAAACGGATCGAAAACTTAAAAAAAATCCAACTATTTATGAATATGCGAAGTGGAACTTGTTACGGCTCAAAATATCTGCGCATTGCACCATTGTTGGCCGAAGAGCGCCGTGTCGTGTTAATCTTGACCTGGATAAAGATTGGATTCACTTCATACATTGTCAAGCCGCGGGCTAGGAGATATTGGGAGGCCCAGAGCGGGTTGGGGGGGGGGGGGGGGGGGGAGTCTGCAGATCAATGGCTGATGTTTTGCGTTTTGTTGCGCGTCCTTCGCGTTCCTCGTGGCTTCAATTCAAATCTCCTCCGTCGTGCTTTCTTGTGGCACAGTGCGAACGCTCGCAAGGTTTGCTTAGCGTTTAGAGTAGCAACCTTGCCGCGAGTGCTACCGGGCTAAGTAATCGACAGAAAGTGGGTTGTCCGGTGCCCCCTGGATCCGGCTGAGTACCGAGGCGTAACCACGAGGTGTTACCACTCGAAAGGGTCTAATTATTGTCATGGTGAAGCCGGAAAACCGATCTCGGTGCGATTTAGCGGTGCGCTGAGACATTTTTTTTTGTTGCTTCAAATACAGCAAACTTAGCAGCTTCGTCACGCTCGAACTGTCAATGGCGATTTGCTTTGGTATCCTTGGAGATTTAATTGCCATTGAATGTGCTGAAAATACGCCTTGGTTTCTGGATGCAATGTCAAGGTTACGAGATTGAGCAGAAAGAACACAGTCCCAGCAGGTTCCTGTCCATTCGATCGCCACCCGCAATGTGATATAAATCCCGTGCCACAATGCGGGGGCCTGTCCGGTGTCCGGGTCCGTGCGGTGTTTCTATAAATAACGGAGTTTCACGTAAACGTGCTGAGCGATTTGCGTAATTCGATGACGTGGGATGGCGGCGTCGGGCGAGAGACGAGACGCTGGTTGCCGGAAAATGGTCTCACAAAATATAAACTAAACAGCAAATAATCCAATGCGCCAGGGGCAGTGCGATGCGAAGCACGGTGTGAGCTGTTCTTGGTCATCATATGGGAAAAGGGAAAATTCGTCGTCTAGCGTTGGGGAGCGCCTGCTCGTCGCACCAGTTATCATCGCCTTCTCCCACCCCGGGTTCGCCATGGATCTTCACAACACACAGTGTGACATTGGCGTTTGTTGTCGGATGTTAACCCGGCACGAGCACTCCGCTAACAGTGGGCAATTATTTCAAACCCCTCTTCCCTCACCGAGGACAAGTGGAAGGAGACGAAGCACGGGGAAATGGTTTTCCATCGTCACCGAGGGCCCTCGGATCACGCCAGTCTAGTGACCGTGGCGAGATAATGGCGTAGCATTGCGTGCAAATATGTTTTCCCTAAAAACGCGCGATCTCGCAGCCCACCAGAAGCACAAGGTTGTACTGGTTGAGGGATCTCTATTTCACCGCAATGGCGCAGGTTTGAAGTAAGGGAAAATTAGAGACGAACAGGATCTTGTTTTGGTTGCTGCCCCTCCCCCCGGGTGTTCGTTCCTGGCGAGTTTCCTTTCCATTAATCATGGTACCAACCCAAACGGACATTGCGGAGTTGGCGTGTGACGGATGACGAGGTGTCGCGCGCCGATCTGGTTGTTTGATCGGTGATTATGGAGGAAGCAGTATAGGAGGCTGGCCAATTTTCCACTACCTTCCATTCATCTAGTCGGCCGTCAAAGCAAACTGTTTGGAAAGTTGCTCTCTCACTGTCATGGCATCGACTAGTGGTTACTCGCTGCTTCTCGCACATCTTGGAATAACCCTTGACTGTGCAGAGTGTTACAGTTTTGGGAAGGAAAACATATTTCAATTCGATTGCTTTATGGGAAATTTAATAGAATATTCGATGCAGATAATACTTATAAAATGATTTGCGTAATTTCTTTGCCATAACGTGTTTGAAATTCCAATAGAATTGAAGTCTCACGCTAGCGAAGCCGTTGGTACCGTCCAGTATTTGCCAACTGCGTTCAATTTTGTGAAGCATCTTCTTGCGACACTGCGTTTTGAAATGTGTAATTAAGCGCGGAGCGAAAGCTGCTGGTACCATTAGCTATCTCAGAAGTAGATCGTTAGTGAGTCTGGGGGGAATCGTTTTGCTTCCACTTCCCAATTGCTTCAAAGCCACTTTCCCTCCATTTCGATGCACATCGGGCTGCATTGTGTTCGATGCTTTGCTTTCATTTTCAGTTACACAGCTTATTGGCCATTCAGTAAACAGTTGTTGCAACGATTTCTATCTTAACAAGAGTATGAAGCTTTGCTGTGAAATTTTAAGATTTAAACTTAAAAAGAAGCAAGAAGAAGCGAGTTATTCGGTTCGCTCTACTCGACCATACCGACTGACCTTGGGCGAATGCAAGCCATAAAATAATCCTTTCGAGGCAATTTGCCGAACACGGATTCATTTACTCCTCACGCACGGTTGCACTTTTCCCGGTTAACCCGAATTCAACGCTAGTAAACATGTCGACGATGTCACTTAAAGCGACGCACAGCGTGTCAGGGACCGTTGGCTCCGTTGTAGTTGTAGCACAGCACGTGGTGTGGTAATCGATGGGATTCCATCGGGATGCTCAACCACGGTGCTCAACGGTGTCGTTCCTCACCGTTGCATACCGGACCGGACGAAAGGGAACTGCGAAAATGACGATTGAACACGCTTACATGTCCAACGATTCCGTTCGACCCACGGATTACGCACCGCACACCGTGTTGCTGCTGGAGCATGAATGCATCGCCTGAAGCAGGAGGCACATGAAAAGCAGGAGCTACGTGTTATAAGCCGATTAATGCTGCATGCTGCCCGGTGAGGCTTTCGGCGTGAATAATATGCTCGTTGAAATTGGCTTCCCTTGGCCGCTGACAGAAAGTTAATCGGATTGCGTAAGGGCGGAATGGTTTAAACGATTTTTTTTTTGGCAAAGAGATGGCGGAAATTGAAAAATTAATATATTTATTTTTAGAAACTACTTCGAACAAATGTTGGCTAATAGAATGGGGAATGGAAGTGGAACGCGAGATGACTACGGTTGACCACACCATCCCTAGTCGATTACCGAGCTTGGTGAAAGTATTACGAACTGTTTGTGCGTCCAATTTGCATTCCCCGGGAATTTGGGATTTTACAAAATGGACATTTTGTTTAGACAGTTTCGCTCAATTACGCCAGCGAACGATCGATTGCGGGGATACTCGCAACTAGCAAGGGAATGGGTGTAGGAATGGTGAATGGGCGACTTGTGGCGGAACTTCCATTACAGTGGCCTGTGAACACGTGGCAGGTAACACGGCTGTAATCTTGACTGGCTGTCACCTGCGTGGAAAGGGAAGCGCGGCTACTTACGATCAGGTGTTAATTGATGTATGATCTTGCTCATGGCGTTCGCCACCCATTAATGTTTACTCCCGGCACCGGCACCGGCCAATCTGGCTGAATGATTGATTGCTTCGCCCCGTTTCGAGTCCCGTTTCGGTGTGATTCGATCGGGCTTTTGAAGCCACCCCGTCCTTTCTTCTTCTTCTTCTTCTTCTTCTTCTTTGCCGTTGGTCATACGGGATACAGGAGTAGGCGATGTACGCGATTACAATCGAGTGAAAGTCATGGTTCCGCATGTCAGCTCACTTAATAGCGGTTGTCCGGATGCATCATTGTGGGTTTGGCACGAGTATACCAAGGTCGTTGGTTATTGCATAGTTCGCGTGGAGCGTTAGATGAGTGATCATTAGAAAGGGATTGAATGACTTGCGTAGTGGAGAAGATTGGTTTTAGGTTAATTTAGCTAGAGGGTTGAGTTCAGTTACATGATTCTATGATGATGATCCAATGGTCAGATTTATCTGAACGCAACGGCCTTCAGGCATTAACTCTTTTGGTTTTAATGGATTTCCATTAACGGGACCCGGGGGCTTAGAAGGACATGATTCGCCGGGGTTTTTTTTATTGTAGACGCGTAGCCATCAAGACGATCACGAACAGAGGAATCATTTATCCATTTAAAGATCAAGATCGTCATTTCATCGATTCGCAACAATAGGAATTTATTATTTTTATTCTCTATATGCGTCTGTCTACTAGGATTTTTGTTAGTCCTCAATTCTCAAGCAATTAATTTTTCGCTTGACCAACCGCTTCTAGCCGATGTCTTTGTGTTCTTATGCTTCAGTTCAGCAATCCTAGTTCATCGCACACTAAGATCGTTTCACAGTAGAGTGCTAATGCCTGCTTCGTTATTTCCAAGCCATGCGGGCTACAATTGAACCTGCAGTCTTTCGGAATTAATTTCCGAGAAGTTGTTGACCTCGCATAAATAACTTAACCTCTTTTACCGCAAAAGAAACGGCTGAAATGACGCCAATTTCGTATGTAAGATGCCGGTAGGGTTTGCTTTCGTCATTCTCGAGACCCCCATGAGACATTTCACAGTTCTCGTCTTTGACGTCGTTATTGCCAGCATCCTCCCAACCATTGGGATGTCATCGGTATTGGTCAGCGTGGTTCAATTCGTGGCTCCCACGTCCATCAGGGCACGTGCGGATTTGGCTCATTTTTTTCGTCTCTCCACTCATTTCCCCCACGAATCGATGACCTTGTGGCGTGGGTAACGCTGGGCATATGTTCGATAGATCGCGTTGTCATCGAAAAACTCATTGTGTCCATTGTCACATTCGATTGTGTAGCTCTGGAGCTGGAACGAGAATTGCACGGAGGGTGGGGGATGAAGTAGTAACTTCATCAGGGGCGAGCTCACAATCAACGACACTAATGGCGTCAGTGTGCAACGTTCTAACCGGAAATGCATGTGACCGTGCTAACTATCTGTAACCGAACTGTGTTTCTTGCTGTTTCCAGTGGCTACCAAGAAGGATGGCGAGACGACAAAGAAGAACTGGAATCTGGATCCGATCCAGCGGGCGATGGGACAGCTCGGCTGGTGGCACATACTCGTCTGTGCCGTTGTGTTTCCGTTAAAGTTCCCGGTGGCCTGGCATCAGATGAGCACCATTTTCCTCGGACCGACCGTGAATTATACCTGCGCATCGGATCCGTCGCTGGAGCCGTGCGATGAGGCGTGTACGAGCTGGGCCTACGATAACAGCACGTTCAGAACGACGATCACGAGCGAGTGGGATCTGGTCTGCACCAAGGGCAATCTGGTGAAGCTGGCACAAACCATCTTTATGTTCGGTATCCTGGTCGGTGGTGTGCTGTTTGGATCGCTGGCTGACAAGTAAGTAGCGAAGAGAAAAGTTTTGAAACTTGGAGGACCAGTTGGACACTTGACTAATGGAATCCGCGTTTAACCTTCTCTCCAGATACGGCCGCAGACCTCCGTTGGTGATTGCCGTTCTCATCCAGCTGGTGGCAGGCGTTGGCGCTGCAGTCATCGGTTCGTTCTGGGTATTTGTTGTGTTGCGTTTCTTGTCCGCAGTAGCCACCGGCGGTACCATGGTTACCAGGTAGGTCAACAGCCCGGAATCCATCACGGGGCGCTCCAATAATCCTTCGTTTCTTTTTCTCTTCTAGTTTCGTACTGGTGATGGAAATCATCGGTCCCAAATGGCGTGAGCTGTTCTCGGTTCTCTACCAGATCCCGTTCAATCTTGGCCACCTGACACTGGCCGGATTTGCGTATTTCCTGCGCGAATGGCGTCAGCTCCAGTTTGCCCTTTCGATCTTTTCCGTGCTGATGGTGTCGTACTATTGGTTGGTGCCGGAATCCCCGCGCTACCTCTTCACCTCGGGCAACGTGGACGGAGCGGTGGCGGTGCTAGAGACGGCCGCCAAGCGCAACAAGCTACCGACCGATACGATCCGCAGCGATATCGAGCTGTACGCCAAGGAGAAGTCCCGCAACGCATCGGCATCCGACTCGAAGGGTAACGTGCTCGATCTGTTCCGGACGCCGAATATGCGCGCCAAGACGCTGTACATGTGCTTCAACTGGTTCGTCTGTGGATTGGCGTTCTTCGGTGTGGCCCAGTACGTTGGCCATGCCGGTGGTGATATTTACACGAACGTGGCGATCAGTGCGGCACTCGAGCTGCCCGGTACGCTGCTCTGTATCTACTTGATGAAGGCGTACGGTCGCAAGAAGACGCTGATCTTCTCCAACACTCTGACCGGCATTTCGATGTTAGCGATCGCGTTCGTGCCACGGTCGGCCAGTGTGCTCAACGTTGGACTGGCCTCGGTTGGGTTGGTCGGGATGAGCATCAGCTTCCCGACGGTCTACCTGTACGCCGGTGAGCTGTTCCCGACGGTGGTCCGGAATGTGGGCATCGGTACGGCGTCGATGATTGCCCGGTTCGGTTCCATGATCGCTCCGTTCGTTGCCGGCTTTGGTTCGATCGCGTACTGGTTGCCACCGTGCATCTTCGGTGCCACGCCACTCATCGGTGCGTTCTTTGTGTTCTTCCTGCCCGAAACGCAAGGCCATCCGCTGCCGGAAACACTCGAGGATGGTGAAAACTTTGGCAAGCGACACAAAACCGATGGGCCAGCGAGTGTTGAGAATGGCAAACACTAACCCGCATTTCGAATTCGAATTAGAATAGAGTTTTTTTATGTTTCCTTTTTCTTTTTTACTCATATTGTTCCTTTCGCCACTGTCGACACTGTGGCCACTGTGTGTCCACACCATTTGCCAGAGGCGAACCATGAATCTCCCTTTAAATGAATCTGCGATTTTGGCGATTCGTTTAGATGCAATAAATTACGACAGAACGGACGCAGGTGATGAAGCAGAGCAGGAAGGGAAGTGTATATTCACCACGCAAGAGAGTTCCATAATGACAAATTTCGCTGAGAGGGAGGTGCCGAAGAGTAGGAGTGATAAATAGTAATTTTAATATGCCAATAAACCAATGCGTAAACGAGATTATCTTCCTTTTCCATCGGGTTTCGTTTGGGGCTCATCGCGGGGAACCGGTTTTTTGCGGAAAGAAAGAATATAACAATGTTTGAAAAATGGGATGTTTCCTCAACCAACGAAGCAGCAGAAGAGCAACGATCGGTTTTAAGCGAGAAAAGCGTGGTTCGTTTTTTTGCCTCTCAAGAACACCACGTGGTGGACCACGTTCCCATACCTCTCGTCAATAGAAAACGGGTTTTGCTAATAAAATGTATTATAATGTATTTACTAGCATCTAGCCTGTTGAATTTTAGACCAATAAATTGTCATTTAATTCAATTGATTTGAATAAATTGCAAAATATACGAAGTTCAAGTCGAAATCTCTTCCTGTTCTTGTAGTGTGGCTATTTTTTTGAAGCGCGCTGTAAGGAACTTGCCTGAAATCACTTTGTTTCCAACCATTGGCTTGCATTTTTCATCAATTGAACATTTGAATCGGTCGTTTTCGTGATAACCGTCCAATTGGTGCTCGTGAAATAGTGTCCAAAGGGTTAGCTAAAGGGCCACAACAAACGGTAATTATAGCTGATTTATCAACTACACAACCGGAAGCACTAAGTTGGTGCAAAGAGCTGCAATGCACGTGGTTTTGCCACAATGAGTGACGGTCAACCCTTATCCTTATCAACAGGCACGATCGATCGAGTGTCGAAAGTGCATTCTCGTTAGAATGCTTCACACTTCTAGCCAACCACTTCAGCTGCTCGGTCCGATTTGCTAGTCTAGTCTCGCCTAAGTACCGCACATCCGATTGTGCCGATGGTGATTGTGACGCTGCGAGTGGAAGGCCTGCTTCCACACTCTTCAGCTTCAAGACGTTCCTCCTAGGCGAAGAGATAACCTGACAACTGGTTTTCGCTCTAAAAATAGCTCCCAATCGCAAAGAGGGCCTTCCAGAAGTACACTTGTCACGCCCTTGTTCCAGTGATAGAAGAGCGTTGCAGAGTGCTGGTACAAGTGGGCCAACAATTGTCGCTCATCCGTTGTTGCGAGCTGCGGAGCCGCATGCAGGCCGGTTCTGCTGGAGCAGCTCTGCTAAGCAGTATGATTGGCTCCCATTGATTTTTCCCAGGAGAGTGTTGGAACGTGATGTGTGTAATTGAATGAATCCTTCAGGTAAAAGCTGGGAAACGTGGGATGCTCCACGTGGGACATCACGAGTTTCGTTCGTGAAGGATTTACGTCAGTTCGATTTCAATTGAATGTTAGCTTACGCTTCGAGCTTAAATGCTGTTCATTAATCAAGCGAGAGCGGGATTGCCCAGTACCTTTCATTGATGCCGCGTCAAGTGGCGAATTGGAGACCGATTTAGCAACACTATCAAACGTTTGACGGTCTCCCAATTGTTTACTCATGTGGTCAATGGAGGATTGAGATAAAACATCCTTAGCTGTAGAATTGATTAGGAAATTTATCCAGAAATACCATTGGAAGATCACTCCTACATTAGTTTTTATATTTACTCTGATATTGGTGCGTAAATATCTTCAAATGAAATTAGTTAAAAATAATTTATGAATCTTTTTAAAGAACTTACTAAATCAATTTCATACCAATGTACCACTGTACCAACATTCTATCACAATTAGGCCGACAAATCGTAGCTTTACCTAACGATTGTTTAAAGATCTTATGTCTTTATTATGTTTGTAAACCGAGTGATCGCACTCTTAGCTTAGCGCTGTGCAAAGTATGTAAATTGACTTGAGCAGCGGGAAAAAAAAATGATCACCATCTTTCGGTAGCATCACCCACGGTAGCCACGGTTCCACAAAGGGGAAACAATCCGGAGTGAGACAGCAGAAAAGGGAAGGTATTTACCGCCAGTTTCGCTTGTATCCGAAAATTCCATTTTGCTGTCAAACCAAACACGCGCGTTAACAAGACTTTTGCGTTCGTTCGCTGAAAGGTTCTCCTCTTCTCGATCCCACTGGTGTGCTCTGATCGTGGACGTAGCTAGGCGACATTGTTGTACACTCTCCCTGCAGGTTCTCCTTCATTCCTTTTGATCGCCACGCGGGCAACAGCGGCATGGTTCTGGCCGCACATAAGGGAATGCGGGCCAATTTCGGCGATTTAATGATATTTTGCCCGGTGGGCACGTATTATACGCCATTTTTCCATAAATCAATTACGTCGTTCAGCCGGACACTTTGGCCTGTAAGCGAAGGCCCCCCTGGGAGGGAAACGCAGGATCACGGTGGTGGTGGCGCGACGAAGCGCGATTTGCGAGCGATCCTCGATCGTGGGCACCAACCAAACGCACGGGTAACGGTACCGGGCAGCGTAAAATGCTATGATTACGCACTACGCCAGGGAAACAGGCGGGCCCCTACGCTCGACAGTGTCGTCTCGGCCATCTCCCTTATCGCCGTCCGGGTGGGGGTGTTTGGCAATCACGTCGCCGTTTATCGCGTCCCGCACCGTGGCAT
Organism: Anopheles aquasalis; assembly: GCF_943734665.1. Taxonomy (NCBI): domain Eukaryota; kingdom Metazoa; phylum Arthropoda; class Insecta; order Diptera; family Culicidae; genus Anopheles; species Anopheles aquasalis. Next base: position 16,286,449 of record NC_064877.1, read on the forward strand.
GTGGTGCGAGCAGCAATCGCTCGGAACTGAACCTGAAGCCTTTATTTGCACCTATTTCTTCCTCGAGTGCGCTCGGCGTGGGGCTCGTACGCAAAGCCGTAGTGGTGTCGGTGTTTGGCCGCTACGATGATGCCGAACGCGAGATGCGAACGGAGCCGCCGGCCACTGAAACCGAACACCCGGACCATCGTTTGCCTTCGTTCGCCACTACCCTGCCACGGTTCAACCGGTGTGGATCGTCGTCGATCCGCGCATCCGCGTAGCCTCCGATCGTCTCTGTTGCGTGCGAGTGAGGACGCTCCGACTGACATCGAGTGTTTGCATTTGGCGATCGTTTGCGTTAAATTAATTGCGTCCTTTTTTTGTGTACGCGTGTGTTTGTGTAGTGCTACTGCTGCTGTTATCGTCCTTGAAAGCGAGAGTATCCCAAAGGTAAACAGTAGAAGATCGCCAATTCGACAATCGAACCAACATTGACCCTACGCCGGTGTGTTCGCCACGTTTGGTGCGTTCTGGTGGTTGTTACGCGATGTGCAGGCGGATGTGCGTAACACCGCAGCCGGATTGGCAACAAATTTCCGTTTTATCACAAAAATCGCGTGCGAAACGCTGAAAATCAGAGCCACTCCTCGCGAGATCGCGATCATCACTACTTGTAAACAATCTACACGAGCGACGCTACTAGACACGAGAAACTCCACTGCATCCGGTGCAGGCCGGCGAGATAAGGTACATATCAATGTACCCAGTGGTTTGTGGATCGCTCAGTTGTGAAACGTATAGTTTAGATGCCCCTGCAGCCTGCTATCGGCTTTCCGGCGAACCGGTAACGAGAGTGAGAAGTGTGAAGATGGGTTTCTGATTACCTTTTAATCGGTCCACTCACCGTCGGTTTTTGTGGTTGTGGTCCGGGTATGTCGCTCATCTGTCAACAGGCGAATCGACATGAACCGCGGTTTGAAGCGTCTAGGCTACAGGTGTTTACTTGTTTTAGTGCGATAAAACATTCAACACTGATGTATACAGGTTTAAAGGTATTTTAAAGGGATTTTTTGACCGAAAACTGATGCCCTTTGAAGCTAGAATTCATAGGATGGCGAATCAGCAAATATCAATTTGTGACCCAAAAAACTAAAGGGAAAGGTAAATAGAACACACATAGGCCCAAGGGAGGGGCCACTTGTTGCAGATTTCAATTCCATCGCTCGCTCGCTCGCTCGCTGGACCGCTTCACAGCTGATTAGCTTAACTATGGCAATGTCAAACTGTTCAGCTCAGGAAACGATGTAAACGGGGGCCACCGAAACACGCGGCGCATAATACATATGTACATTATGTGCCTTGTGCCACTCCCTCCCCGGCAACCCATATTGATAACATCCGCCCTGAACGCCGTCAAATCAAGTCCGGAGAAGGGGGGTGAAAAAAGAGAAGCCATACCATAAACCCATCGTGGCTACTGTGGATCGTGGATCGTGCAGCTCATAACGCTACCTGATGTAACTGATAAATTTGGGACAATTAGCGATAATTACGTAGATAACGTGAAGATAACGCGTCGAAGACGATGTGTCATCGAATCGCGTGCCGTCTATCGCGTTCCCTTCTTTCGCTCCCGGACCTTGTCACGATTCCGGCCGATAATGAATGTCACCATGGGCGATTCAGGGAACCGCGTTGTTGGTCAGTAGAGGGAGACTTTTGAAATCTTCATAAACCCAAATCTCGACGACACAGAAAGGCAGAGAGTGGGAGGGATCCTCCGGTTTCCTTGTCCGGACTTTGGACACTATTCGTCACCACGTCCGCCTTCATTCATCCCCTTTTTGGCAAGTTCGTTCGTGACGTAGCGGAAGGATCGTGACCGGTTTGCTCCTCGCATCGCCTCGACTGTTTTGCTGTTGTTGTGCATTCGCGGCATCGGCATCGTCGCGATGCCATCGGTCGCGTGACCGATCATCATCATGTTCGTCGACGTCGACTTACACCACTTAGTGACCTACGATCCGTTAATGGTAACGTGCTGTGAGGGGCAGGTGGGGTGGGGAAGGGGGGAGTGGTTGACGTTTTGCTGACTTGACGGCGCCGGCGTCGTCGCGACGTTCGCTCTCTTCTTGATACAGACTTGATCGATCGATCGATTCGATCTTCGGGCTAGATAAATTAAATTAAGTTTCGCCAACAGACGCAGAGTGAAAGAGAGGGGGAGAGAGAACTCTCTGTTTACTTAGCGTGGCGTGCGTTCTCTGTAAACGGCGCAGAGGAACCGGCTAACGATGGTTTGACGTTGCGTTTAACCGAAAAATCGCCTGATCTTCGCCATTATTCAATTCCAATCGAAAATAATGCATCAAAGCGAGAGAGAGAGATTCGTTGCTTGGACACCTTTTTGCAAGCCGTTATTGCCGTTCCCCGTTTATGGAAGACAGCATCTTCTTGCCACTTGCGCGAGCTCTTAGCTCCTTCCAGCGTTACACCAATGCTTGCCTTCCCTTCAATCAACCGGCGACGATATGCTCGGCTCGTAACGGGCCGCTGGCCGGTGCTTACCTTACCTCCTCCCAGCCCTCCCTGCAACGTGCGGCCCTGGCACGAAGCCGTGTGTTTGCGTCGCACCGTTTTCGTCTGGAATTTACATCTAAATTGCCGGTAATTAAAGTAAATCATCGGCACGGCGAGCGAGCGAGCGAGTGCGCGCGTTCGGAGACCTGACTACTACTACCAGTGCACCGCGGCTCGATGCTGATGCTGCACATGCGACTGGGCGGTTCCCGGGCATCGGAACTGCTAATTAGAATATTTGCAATCGCGACCATGCCCACTTGCACTAGCGATTGAGCAGCGGAGGAGGAGGTGGCGGGGCACAATCAATTGTGTGGCCAAGATGCAATTGCTCTGGTTGTGCCGTGCGGTGCGGTGCGCATTGACATTTCCTAGAAGAAAATCGCTGAAGACAGCTGTACGGTGGGGCAGCTTGTCGAGGAAGTCGAACGGTCGACGCGGTCACGTACTTCGCAATATTCTGGTGGCATCCAAGCAAGCCGAGCCGGTGCGCAAACGATCAATTTGCTCGAGTTAATGAATGGCGGTGGCGAGATCGAAGTTCACGTTGGAAGTCGATAAACAATAATAAGCTTTTTGGCACGGTTGGTGCGGCAGTCCTCCGTGAGTCCTTGCGTTTTCGCTTCGTCTGTTGTAACGTCGTTTTTTTTTGGTTAAAAAAAAATGTGCTAAAAAGTATCATTTGATAATTGCTCCCAATTAGAAGCCCCCGAGAGCGAGCCTTCGCCTTCCGGATTCCAGAGCGATCAAACGATCATAACGATCAACCTGCGTCAGCCCAAGCGATAGATGAATGAAACGATCATTAATTGAAGTCTAACGATCCATTCACACTGGCCCACTGGGATCCATTAGCGAGTTTTTCGGGGACATCTTTACAGAACAGCCCAGGCCATGGTCCAGGCTATGGGCTGGTTGACAGCATGTTTAGCGAACGACGAATGAGCCGTCGTCGTCGTCGTCGTCGTCGTCGTCGCCGGCGTGTTATGATGGCAGCTAAATTTAGGCGAGTAGCGCAGCATCCGTCAACGATCACACTTGTGATGGCGCTTTGGACACTTGTGAGCGGAGTGGGTGGACGCTGGCGCTGACTTGAGACTTGCTGGCCATTGAAGGCGCATCTGCTTTGACAGGCGAACGATGACATATTGGAGTGGATCACACCGTGAGCCGTGAGCGCCGTGTGGACACTGACACGATCATCACATCAGCACCGAAAAGGCATCAGGCATCAGGCGTTCATTAAAATTAATGACGATCGTCGTGGCACTACAATGTTTGTGTTTGTTCTCAGCTGCTGCTGCTGCTGCTGTTGTTATTGTTGGTCAGCAGGCATCTCCGGAATGGGCGCCACTCCCTCCGTAGTGTCCTGCATTCTTGCGTGCATAAAATATGCGGCGCAATACCCCCCCAGCAGTACTTTCCTGGCGTATAGTGGCCACGGGAACGTGATGACGACGCGATGAACCGTTTTGTTTGCTGAACGGTTAAGCAACCACGGTGCGGGGAGCGCAATCGTAATCATCGTGTGAGCCCGAGCAGCATCAAAAGGCCAGCAGCATACAGTTCCACGACACCTCCACCACCCTTCACCCTTCCGTTTGGGGGTCGTTTCCGGCTGCAAATATTGATTGCAAATTGCAGCCGCACCGTTCCGTCGATGTGAGGGGGGGGGGGAAGGGATCGTGTTTGCCTTATCATTAAGCTGTTGTACGCCCTGACGCCTGGTAGGCGGCTGGCCGGAGCCACTCCAACTGTATATCACTCGACTTCCACTCGACGGCACTCCCTCGACACTCGAGTGTCGGCCAATCGTTCGGCCCCGTGAGGCCAACCCCGTCCATTAGCCAGGCGCAAAAGAGCAACGCGCAGTACGCCCCGGGAAGGTTGTTGTTGTTGTTGTTGCGGAATTCCGTTTCGAAAAGAGGCGAATCGCGTGCACTATTCCAAACTTGGTGCTGATCACGAACTCTTCTCTCTCCCATTTCAGACGCGATAGCGGCGAACGAAGAAGACGTCAGTGATCGGACGTAAATCGTACGGGGAAAAAAAACGTCATCGTTACTGGATACTACCCTTTACCAGTTCTCCATCTCCAGTTGATGACGCTAATGGCGCTTAGAGGCTAATGACGATGATGCGGTCGTGAAGCTTCGTCGTCGTCGCCTCGCACCGTTGACGCCATTGTTGGGAGTGTTGTCACCGGGGTGGCCTGACTAGTGTTTGTGTGTGTTTAGTGTCGAGTCGAGGGGTGTGATAGGGTTTGCTGAACGTGCAGCTAACTAGCCCAGTCCACGCCAGTTCGCCCATCGGTACGGGAGTGGATCCGCGAGTGCGAATCGTTCTACCGCAAAGGAACGTCCAACAACGACCTCGAAAAGGAAGGCATAGTGCCTTAAACTGCCAGTGCGCCAGTGCCAGTGGATAAGGATCTACACAAACGAGAAGCTGCAGCGCAGTCACGCGCGCCAGTCCGATATCTTCATCGGCGTGCGATTGAGGAATTTATAATCTCCACCAAAGAGCGCCAGCCGCCCGGTCCCAATCGAGATCGTCCACTCGACGCGCGCGAATGTGTGATTGTGTTTCGCCTCTCCACTCGCACCCGGGGTATCTATTTCGCGAATCTGCGGCGCGGCCGCGGAATCCGCCAAAGGAAAAGTGAAGAGTACGTGTGGCCGATCTCAATGAACGCCCTATTGCCGTGGCCCCGGCGTCTAATCGTCGATCGCTCGATCACTTTAGACGGTTAGGGACCATCCTTCATTCAGAGTGTCTATTACCTGTTCGGGCCGCCTGGCCTGATGCGCAAAAGTACTACGCGACGATCGGCGAGTTTTGTGATTTCAATTTGGAAGTGCGAGTTGCGAGGTCTGGCAGCCATCATTACATTACCGAACCGGTGGCCAATTGGTGACCAATATGACGGCCCTCACGCTCTCATCTAAACCTCATTAGGGCAGACGGGCTAATTAAGGGCATAACGTAAGGTCCCGAAATGTGAAGCACAAACCCACGGCCAGTACCAATCGGATACGTGAGCGATCGCACAGTGAAGAGAGCTGGGGCAATGGCGGCGACTCAGTGCGCTACTCGTCATCGTCGTCGTCGTCGTTGTCGTGGCGAGCAGTGATTGTGTGTGATTACGGCGGTGTCCGTTTTGACGCCCGATTCGGACGGACGGAGCGTCAATTGGATTCGACGACGAGGTGCACAGTACAGGAGCGACGGTCCTTCCGGTTGGTTTTCGGTGCGTTCGGTGCGTGTCACTTACCGTGGACCACACGCTGCGCTGTTTGTGTGTTGTGCTGTGTGGTTTCGCGTGTATTCCCTGCCCTGCTCTGCTGCTGCTGCTGCTGCTGCTTATTTACTCAAAATCAGAACCACATCGGCCGGATCGGCCAGGCGGCAGTACCGTCGGTCAGCCAGTAAGCCAGCCAGCCAGCCCGCCAACCATCCATCCAGCCAGACCAGATGTTGCTAACCGTGGTGGTAGTGTTGCTAACCCTCGCTTCCGGTAGTGATGGTGGTTCAGTGATGATCAGTTTTGATTGAATCAGTGTGGCAAAACCTGTGGCATCAGCTCGGTGTGTTTTGTGTGCCCTCTATCGTGTACTAGTGTTTGTGCCTGTGTGTCTGTGTCTGTGTAGTTCCGTTTATCTATCCGTTTCCTCCCAGTACTCGACCACCGCGAAACAGAAAGGAAGTCGTGTGTATCCTCGGTGTTTGAAAGGTTACGAGAAAGAAGTTCAAGTCACGTCTTGACGTCAACAGTCGAAAGATGGCGTTGCGGTGGGACTCATCCACACCGGTGCAGGGAAAAAGGCGATCGAAAGGGCCGTGGCCATCACGAGACTCCCGGGAAGCGGAAGAACACGAGATCGACTCGCTACTGATGGATCAATCGACGATCCTGGCGGCCGATGGAGATCATTCGCGATCGCGAAATGTACCCCGGACGGAGGAATGGAGTGGCGCAGCTCCCGAACCGGCACGGTGTCCGGTGGCCGTGGTCGATGTCGAGCTGACTGATGCCGAGCAGGAACCGGACGAGGTTGCGGACAGCAGCAGCGGGATTGTGGTGCTGGATGAGGCGAGCGAACGGTTGCTGGGCAAATGGAACGGAAGTCCTAAAGGTAAGGAATCATCCTCGAGTGCCGGGTAGCTACGGGGTGGCCCTGGACGGCTTAAGACGCGTAAGTGGATGGGTGACGATGGGAAACAATGGACCAACTGCCACGTCCACAGCTAGATTGGCGCTTCCTTTAATCGTGGAAATTACTCAATCAGCTCCCACCTAGCGAGAGAGAGCGAAGGAGTAGCGTGTGAGTAATGTCGCGCGGGAGAATCCTAGACCCCGTGACGAGTGATCTCGGATCGTGATCTAGGAGTCGTTGGGCACGGTCGCGCTGGCGAATTGATCGTAATGGGTTCATCGCCGCGAGTGGAGGCGACGGTGACGTTAATAAGATAAAAACAACATCTTGGCCACTTTTCTTATTGAAACATGATCCGTCTCTCGGGGCCCGATCGTCTGGTAGGAATGTCAACGTTTGGCGGCATGCTTTACGGTCACCCCGGACGGACAGCACTAGCCCCTGGCCTGTCCTGACCGACGATCGCAATAACCGTGGTATCCCTCGTGTGACCACAGCCGAGCGGGAGCGGGACGGATGCGAATTACGAGTAAATTGCGTTGATTAGTTTCCTGTGTGGAGAGGGTTTATCATTTTTTTTTTTTGGGCGACGACAGGGGCTCGTCAACGGTTTACGACGTACCGCGAGGGTGCGTATCACGGTGGGAATCGTGAGCTGAATAGTTTTGGTGTTCGTTTTTTTTCAACTCTGTTCTAAAGTGATGAGTAATGATGGCGAGCGTAAGCGTGTGGTGTTGGAATTGGCAGAGAGTGCTGTTTGTTTGTGTACTTCAGTATTTTTAAGTACACTGGGGATGATTTGTATGGCTTTATGGCCTGAAACCTTAAACTAATGATTTTTGATTTTTTGTGACCGATTGCTATACTCAGAACACGTGATCGATTGGTGTCTTAGATGATTTTCTCATTTATTCAAGACCTACTAAGGAAACTGATCTTTTAATTCTAAATCAATTTTACTATCCATTAAAATTGCAACAAAAAACAATTTTTGTTCATGAGTGACTTCTGCTGTACGCATTTAGCCTTACAGGAAAAAAAAATCATCTTTTCATTCGTTTCGCAATCGAGATCGAGGAAGTATCCGTGCACATGTCGTTAACAAATCGTTATACACATTTCGGGCACGTGTTTTTATCACGTACTTTTGTCTCAACGTGCGTCACGATTTTTACTGGAATGCAAAGAGTGCTAATTTGTTCGGAAACAAATTAGCGGAGCCCTACACTAGCTGCCACTTCCCTACAGGCCCTGGCGCTTGGTGGTGTTTTGCACCTTTCGATGGCGAGCTCCTCCTTACGAGGATTACCCAGGTTCTATCTAAGCAACGACGGAAATCCTTGATTTTATTCAATAAGTATTTATTGTTGTTCAAAACAGATTCTCTGCTCATTAGTTTTATCCGCTCATTAGTTTTATCTAAATTAATTAATTCATTTTATCAATAAGTAAATCAATTCTGATCCAAAACATTCCTATGAGAGCATGCTAAAATGGAAACGTCTTTACAGCATCACGCTACACTCATCATAAGCGTTGCAGCCGGAGTTCTCTCGCGTGAAAGACAACGCAGCGTGCTACTGCTACTGTAGCGAAGAGCGCTATAAGTGATCTCGCACTCATGCTGCAGCATCAGTTACTAACACGCCGCGTCCCTGCTCACCGTGTGCTGTTGCCGCCAAAAAGGCCACAGCTCTTTTTCGCGCTTGGTGAACGAGTAAACAGCTAAACCGGCTGGCCATACCGATCGTTTCGCTTACTGTCTACCACTCCCTCAAACTACAAACACTCTTTATACGGTGAGCTGAGCAGCGAACTGCGAGGAATGGCGTCTTGTGGCCGGTTTAGTGCGGTAGTGTACTACTAACCACTGCCAAGCCCCAGTTGGCTTAAACTTCCGCGAGACAAAAACAACAAATCGTGTTGTCGTCGTCGAGGTTGTCGTCATCGTCATCGTCGGTGGTAGAGACATCTCTGAACCACCTGCCGGGCGTGCTACAAATCGTACGCACCGCGAGCACCTATAAGAACGCGTCTCGGAACATCTCGTGTCTCGAGTGTCGAGCCTCTCGTCGTGCAAATCGTCGTCGTCGTCGTCGTCGTCACGCGTCCTATCTCTCTCGTTCTCTCACTCTGTGTCCTTGTTTTTCTATCGGTTTTCCATCTTCCATCACATCCTATCGCGTGCTAGTGAACTGTCCGGACGATCGGCCATCTACCGTACTCGCTCACACCCGCTACTAGCACGCACAGCATCCTACGAGCACGGGAAATGGACGGTCGGAAAACTCGGTTTTCACCGCTTCAAATCGTGCTGCTCTCCAGTGGTTCGCAGTCACGGTTCGGATATTGGGCAGCCCTGTTGTGTGCTGTTCGCCTCCCACTCATCTGGTTCTCTGGTTGCATCTTCCAACGTTCACGGTGACATCTCGCATTTCGAGAAACCGTGGATCGGTTCTTGGAACGTTTAATTTGAATTTCCTGTGTCACGGTGGGCTACTTAATGGTGTGTAAAACAGTGTGTTTGTATTTGTTTCATGCTTCGTGAAAACAAGTAAAGAAAGCAAAACAAATCTAAGCAGGCTACGTGTTGTGAAGTGAAAAGGAATGTCGCGAAATTGATCAAGACAGAAGTCAGGTGTAGGCTGCCAATCGTTTACAGCTGAGAGCTGTTTGGCGCAAATTTCAATCTCCACCGCACAAAAAAAAAACAACCCCCTGGCCACCAGTCGCTGCAGATCAGAAGGGTAAAGTGAATTTCCTCCTGGCACGGTGAACTTTGGCGTATGTTTGGCTGTCCCCGCGGTACAGTAACCCCTTCACTTAGCGCAACGGAACGGAATATCAATCAGAAGTTTACACAAACTGCTGCTTGCGCCGCTGCCTGTCGCCTTGGTTCGTGCTGCTGCTGCTGATGGGACCTGTCGCTAGACTGAATCGTTCACTTAGTCGCTGTGACGAGACGACGAGGAGATAGTCATTTTCCGAAAGCCATTCCAATCCGGTTCTAGTGCACGTTGCTGCTGCTCACCCCGATTGCTACCTCTACGCCGAAGTGTGTACATGTGTGTGTTTTTGTATGTGTTGTACGAGCACGCGACTGATTGAGACATCCTTCTTGGATGGAGGGCGCGGACGTTGTTAAGATCTGCTCGGCGGATTGACGGAGGTCGGTGGATCGAGCGAACGGCGGATCGAGCGAACTCCCTTCGAAACAAACTTGAATCAACGACCTGCCCCGCACAGGGCCTGAAGGAGTGTGAAAGCCGTTGAACTCACGATGTTGTAACTTGCGCAAAGTCGATCCGCTGTCGTGGTCTTGAGTACACCCCTTGGGGGGTTTGCTCGATCAAACTCATCGTCGAAGAGGAACGTCGAACCGAGGTGAAGGTTTGCGGAACCGAATAAACGGAAACCAAGTCGCAACAGAACGCGCGCTCCTGAGCAGCGAACTCCATGGCAACATTTGCACCAGCCGGTTAGTAGTAAACGAAGTGTGAGTAAGGAGTGTGGCGACCGGTTCCGGTTGAATGCATCCTCAGTATTTGGGAATCCTTCCTCCCGGTTGTTTGTGCATGAATTGTGAATCCGTTGGAGTGTGAATGCTCTGTCTCCAGGGGGGGGGGGGGGGGGGGGGGCAGGCAACCGCGTTTCTAGCCACAGAAGCTGGCGGGCTCACTCATCCAAGCAGCAGCTGATGGAGCAGCCCTTGTGCTAGCAGTGGTGCTACTGTGCCTCGCTAGTTGAAACCTTCCCGAGGGTGAATGCTTTCGTTCCAGTGACTTCGTTACCGGAAGTGCACGTTTGTGCGAGAGATAGTTCCACTACTTCAATTGTTGAACAAAAAAAAGTGTCGAAAACCATTGTTAGCGAGCAAAGAAATAAGTGGCTACCAATACGAGAAGGTAACTATAGGTTAAAGTGATTGCCAAAGGGCAGCTGACTTTAATACTGATGATCCCGGGTTATCTTAGGATACTGCAGGCATGAGATGTCAACTGGACGTTTCTTTTTTTTTTTTTAATATTTCTACTCATCTAAAAATTGTTTCATGTTCTCCATTTCATTATTGTCCTCCATCAGAAACTTCTGGTGTATTGATAAGATCCACATTTTTGCAAATTTTTAAACAAATATAGGTTTAGAACAAGGGTCTCAAACTCGCGGTCCGCCAAATTATTGCAAAACTCTTGAAAGTATGCAATTTTACCGATTACCTGGCGCCTCCATTTCAAAGGGCGCCTCCATCATCAGATTTCGGCAACGGAGCTACATCTTTTTGTATTTCCGGCGCTGTGACCAGTGTTTGAATTGCCTTTACTGCCTTAGCCACGTACAAGGGCACCGGTTGGGGTTTGGTGGGAAAAAAGCAAATTTAATGAAGCCTTGCACCTCCAAATTGAAACTGCGCCTCCTGACTGGCTATTACTGTCTTCTACGGTTCGCATGCTAATGTGAGTTTGAGAGCCCCGATTTAGAAACTCTTCTCTTATTCGTTTCGCCAGAGTCTCATCAGAAAGTATTCCTGTAATATGTTTCATTACTATCACACGCGACGTGTTTGCTCCAGCTCAACACACCTGTCACCAATTGGTGTACATTGGCATTGAGGCAACATAGGATTATAGTAATGGAACGGAAATGCCGCTGCTTTGCCAACGACAGTGGCCACTCCTTTTCTGTGCAGGCAGCTATTGCTTTGTAGCACGATATTTTCTCTCACTTGCGTCAACAGGTGCAATTGTCGTTGCCATTAGATAAATGGGGTGGTACCGTCGGTGGAAAGGTTTTATAATGATACCGTCGTTAGCAGCCGAAGCTTCAAACAGTTCACCTTCAGTGCACAAAGACAAAGACCGGCCTTGCTACATCGTTCTGGAGACGTTCAAAGGAGCGTAGCTCCGACGGAACATTATTACTGTTTCGAGAATGATAAGCAGCTCCCAGGAAAGGAGAAAATCGTATTAATGGTCACAAGGTGGTACTGCACCGTCTTCGGGTGAATTGAGTGTCTTTACGCTCAGTTCAACCACCCTATCTTGCCTCACAGGGTCGAGCTTTTGGGGCTGATTGTTAGCCGAGCGATTTCCACCCGAATAGTTCCATCTAACCTCAACCAACGTTTCTCTAAATCAAACGACGAAGTCCCCAGCGAGATACACAGATTCCGTTTCGACCTTGACCTCGTTGTCGTTGCAAAATCCTAGCAGTCCTGGACTAGTTACTCGAAGAGCTACAGAATCGTGATTACCATGTGTGTACGCCGTGTTTGTGCGCAGGAATCCGTGGTTGTGGTTCCGGTCAGCAGCAGCACCAGCTGTCGAGACCGGAGATAAGCTAATGAATATTGTAACGAATGTTCGAGCTGCCACTATCGAAGCAGCAGAGCCGGACAGGAGAAGATATAGAGTAGAACATGAAGCATCACGAAAATTGCACGCCCTTCCCACCGTGGCCAGCCGCTGCACGCAATCCCATGTAGAACTCCGGCTTTCGGTCTCCGGCGCCCAGCAAAAGCCCAGGTTCCCACGATTCCAACATACCGACGAAAGGAGGTGTTCAACGGATAGCCCACAGATAGACACTCTTATCATTTGCTCATCTGTTACCGTTTTATTTCATGTTTGTCAGCGAGAAGGCCAGGGTCCACATAACTTCTCGTTGCCCAGGTGGTGGCCAGGGGGAGCGTGCGCCGTCGGCCAGTCTCGTATCACTCGAGCTACACCAGCTCCTACGAGGGTGGTGTCGGCGGTGGGCGAAGCGAGGGTGGTGCATGTGTTTCCAATTCCACTCCATTTACATTCCTGCCCCTTATCTCTCGTCTGTCACTCGCGGCGACTTCTTTCAGTCAGACAGCCGTACGGTTCTCTTTCTCTTCAGAGAACGGACTCTTTCTTCGTAGCCATTCGTGTCGATTTTGGGACGCCGTGCCACGGAATGAAATGATTTATCTGGTCATGGATGTGTTCCTTACCTTCGCCAGATGGTGCAGCGTAGTCCTTGTGAGGAGTTTTTTTTTAATCCCTAGCCCAGCTTCCAATATGTTCACGATACTGCATTGCACTATGAATTGGGAAATTGAAACACACGTTTGGCACATTTAGCGACCGATTGGTGCCTTTCAAATACGATGGAAAGGTTTGTTATGTTAAGTTAAGTTTATCATTTGCGATCGATCGATTTGAATTGATTCCAGCATAATCTTAAGATCCTGCATCAATTCAATGGTTTAAAAATGGGGCCTCACTTGTGGGCAAATGTGGCCTTCAAAAGCTCATTAACAACAACCTCGAAGCCATTGCAATGATTTGTTACAACGACTCGCGGAAGTACAGTCTCCAAATGTCGCAAAACAAAAAAAAACAGATTCAATTTTCACCAAACCGGCATCGTGGCACATGTGCTTGTATGTGTGGGTGTGTGCTGAAGCGTTATTAGCGAGCGCATCAGTTTCTCCAACCCGCCAAGAACGTGCCATCAAGCCGTTCCGTTCGCCAGCTCGTAAACGAGCACAATCGTTAACCGAGCTCCACGATCCTTTGATGAAGATAACACAGCAGCAGCGTGCGCGAGGGAGCGAACGTGAGTGTTTCCCGAGCGAAAAGAAGCGAAACAAGAAGACCGGCTCGATGCGAAGATGCAAAATCTTCCGGACCTGCCGCCTTTTCTATCGTAGTTCCGCAATCTGAGTTGTAAAACGGTTAGGCCCCTCGCCAAACCACCGGGATTGCCGGAATGCCATGGGAGGTTCAGATTTACATCACACCCCCATGTCCTCGGTGAGGGCTTGTCTCGATACACTCGTAGCAGTAGTAGTAGTAGTAGTAGTAGCGCCATCGTTCGATGAATATCGGTGATCCGTTAGCTTAACTCACGTTCGCGCGTCCATTGTGCCTTTTCGCCCAAGGTCAGAATGGTGCCAGAACGCATCGCACGATACTTCCGCCTGCTTATGCATGGATTATGGTGATTACGCAAGGATGTAAAGGAAGAGGAGAGCAAAAGAGAACGAGAAGCGTGTATCTGTTGAGGATGGTTTTGGATGGTTTGAGATAACAAGATAACGGAGAAAGGAAGCAACCGAATAGGAACTGTTACAGTCTGAGTCAGTGTCTGTGTTTGTGGGTGTGGCGTCACCGTATTTCTTGCCTCGAGCTTTCCAGGGGGGAATAGCATCTTTATGCGAGCTCCTTTTCTCATGTTCGCGCTTCTGTTCAGCCAAGCGATTCCATTCGAATCCGATCGCGTCCTGGTCCTGGTCCAGGACCAACGACTGCCCTCAGGGACACATCAGCGCGTTCTCCCCCGATAGTGTCTCGTATTATGATGCAAAAAGTCCATTCCCTTAGGCTACAGACTAAGGACCGGGGTCGGTGTGAAGGATTAAGGACGAAAGAATACTTTCCCCGCAGAGAGGTGCGATGGTGTGTCGCGGTTCTACCAAACTCCCTAGGGCGCTCCTCTGCCCTCCATGTGTGCTGATGCGGATCTCAAAGGGATCCCGACATTCGTCGAAAAACTTCGAGACCTCACCGTTTTGGGGACTAATCTCATTCCAAGCACCAGCCCACCAACCATGCGGTGGGGCCAGGCTGATGAGGAAAACTGATGGAATAATTTTCCCGCCGAGATGAACCCAACGGGCGGAGAAGGGAAAGAGGTCAGGGAAAAGACGAAGGGATCCCTTTTGGTCGGGATTTTCTTTTTATTCGATTTCGTTATTGCTGTCACGGACAGGAAATTGCATCGTTTTCGGTGCTTTAATGATGATAGCCGCAATCAGGATGATTGAAATCAATGGCCTAGTGAAGGGTGGGTGGAGGGTCCTGCTTGGGGATAGGTGATGCTCGAATTAGTTTTAACGAAAGATGGAACGATGTGTCGAAGATAAGATTTGGTAGATAACACTGTCTACTATTGGGCTATTTGGAACAGTAGTTTCCAGGTAAATGTCGCGTGACGCGCATCTCTCGTTGCCTTGCTTCCGATCAATCACTTTATCCATTTAACATTGGCCAAGCTGGACTTTGATTGATAGATTTCTTATCACAACATCACTCGAGGTACTTTGGGCGACCTTTCGTGCATTCGTGTCCGCCCATGGAGGGGAAGGCATTTGAATATCAAATTAAGCAACAATGTGTGTTGTAAGTTCTCCTATAGTGTCTGTGCCCCGTGTAATGATAAATGATCTCACACCTTTTTATCGCTCCACCGTACCGTGCATCCATCGCCCTCAGAAGAGTGAGACATTCACGAGCACCGCTCGGCGAGCTGTGCAAACGAATAATTACGTTTACGCTGCGTCGCAGATCTCGGGGCCCGGTTCCAGCGCAATTCACTAATCCACGATCAGGCACGATCGCCAGCCGAGAGCCGGCTGATGGCTTAATAGAATCAGCCCTTAATAGAGCCAGTTTTTTTTTTTACTGTTTTGAGTCAGAGCGCAGGATGAAAAACAGCGAGCGAGGTGGGTGACAAATTAATTACCTGAGCGCACGTCTGTTATGAGGCGTCCGGCGTGCAGGTGCGGCCCGCCACAGCAGTAACAGCCACGATCAGTGTGTTGCGCAACGTACTCACAGCGCGACATCAGTGGGTTGTTGATGAGGTTTGCTACATTGAACATCTGCGAGGAACAAGAGTGACGAGTGTCGCTGGAATTAATCATTTGTTAACCAAGCATAAATTACTGTTAATCAGGCAATGCTGATAATGACACACCACACCTTATCGAGGCTGCGAAATATTCTAATAATCATAATAACGAGGAAGCTCTAGAAGGGGCTCCACAATTTGGAGCCACATAGAGTCGTGCTAGGCTTGTCGAAGCAGAGCGGCAGAGTTGCAATCTAATTTCGTCGTTCTCGATAGACTAAACAAACATGAATACCGTTCCGCCCGCTATTCGTCAATAATAAAATATTAAATAATAGATTAAATAGACATAACCGCGTGGCGGGAACGGGTCAGATTGGTCGTGTGCCTAACCCTGATCGTTAAATCGTATCAGCTGGGGTCAAAGATGATTTGACAATTCGGTGATCATGACCTGCAGACGCAAAATTTCATTACGCTGGAATTCATCTAATCAATTGATTAGAAATATATATTTTTTTATTTACAGTTAGACACGCTTATACTACCCAGACATTACTTGAAGAACATCAAAAGCACATTCAAAGCACATGATGCAAAAATGCTAAAGAATGCTGTGTTGTTTCCGTGCTGAATAAACCACAGATGGATGGAAAAGAAAAATTATTAAACGTTGTTTGATACACAAAATAACTGCACTTGCTGCCGTGTAGTTATTAAAGGGATTCGGTATTCATTCGTTTAAATTCGTTGACCATCCCTTCAGTGAAACTGGCACCATCCAAATTGAATCTTCTGTGTGCACCAAGTGATGGATGCCTGGAGCATCATTAAGCGAACTGAAGTCAAACAATCTGAAAACTGCGCTCGATTTCAATAAAGCAGTCCACAACGAAGCCGCGGCACGTCCAACAGCGGAAGCCGGCTTGTTGTCCGCCACAGAATATCACTTGAAAGTTCCGCCAAAATGGATTTGCCTACATTTCCATAATTTGTAAAGCAAACGTCGGTGCCGGCAGGATCCGGATCCGATTTGGAGACATTTTGCAAGCAAGCAGCCAGGCTGCCAGGCAGACGTAATGCTGCCTGCAAACCAAAACCGACCGTTTAAAAGGGTCGTAGAAGAATCACGGGGAAAAAATGAACCAAGCAGAATGCCGACGATCGCGTCGCGTTCCACCAACCCTCCTTCGCCCACTGAATGGTGATATAATAATATTTGCAACACTTGAAAAACCTTTATCGGTATGCAAATTCCATCTGGCGGGCAACTTTTTCTTTCTCCAGACTTCTGACGCTTCAAGTTGTTCGTCTTTCTTTCTGCCAACCTAGGAGTGGTGTACGGCAGGTTGAAGTGTCCGGTAAGGAACATGTAGTGCACAAAAAAAAACCGCTGGAACAACATCAAGTAGATAAGATGCTCCTTCAAGACTCAATCCTATTTTGATTTGCTGTCCATGATGGACGATGTCCGGTCGTTTATTCGATGATGATGGTATATTGTCGGTATTTTGGTTTTCTTTTCTCTTCACCAAAGATATTGTCCATCCCGCGACTCCAACGAATGGAAAGGGGTTGCCTGTAATCGATCATGGAGCTACTACTTCAACTTTGCCAGGTCCACAGAAGATGTGGCTCGGTTGTTGATTAAAAAGTTTCGTTGAAAGGACGTGGCATCCGGTTTACAATACATTTGCTTGTCCCTGTTTAAACCTCTGGCCATGAGCCGGCAAAAGGGGAAAACGTAAAGCAACAGGACGAATGAATCGTTGTTTTGCTTTGGGGCATCGAAGCGATGCCTCTCTCATCATTCGATTGAAGGTAAATCGGATTGGAAGAGTTGAAAAAGGAAAAGATGCTGATAATTCCGGTGAACGAGAGTCTTAAGATATTAAAAAAAGGAGAGGAAGCATACGAATTGCTCCCCCGAGTCCTTCAAACTCGTTTGATGTAATGTATCGCTACTCCGGCAGTATAAAACAAGCTCTGTTGTAGCTTGTACTAATAATCATCTTAAAATGATGGCTCTTTACGAGTGTAAACAAGTCGTGTAGACGATATTGATTGCCACATCATCATCAAACCGAACCGAACTATTGAACCGCTGGAAAGTCATGAACCGAAAAGGCAATCATCCCATCCATTCATCCATTGCCCGGGATTAGGATTTCGATTTCATCTTGGCATGTCGCACCTGGCCATCCGTTCCGTTCTTGGGGTTTTTGCTTAATTCAATCGTGTGTCCCGCATACGACGTGTGACCGAGAGAGAGAGAGAGAGAGCGAACGTTGCGCCCTGGTACGCGTCTCCATCTACCCAAGTGTGTATCCCTTTGCCGTTGCCACATCCAACCGACCTCAGCGGTTCGCAGCGGATTGGATGAGCTATTTTGGCTCGAAATGGCAATTTTATTGCTTCATTTCAACCCATCCATCTCCCATCCACGGCCCATTTATTGACGACCGCTTGGCCATTCGTTTAGTTTCCATTTCCTTTTTAGAGTTTAAAGTCCACCGGGATCGGTGCTGGTGCTGGTGTGCCTTTCCCCTCACATGGTACGATGTCAATCGCGGTCGTTTGCTGTGCTGTGGGTTGGTTTATTGACTTTAAGGTGCTTATTCTGTAACTTTCGATTACGATGGCCTCAGGCGTTCGATTCATTTGGTTCATTTTGTGTTCATTTGGTGTTCACGATCGCCTGCATGTCGAGTGCATTTTTGTGGTCGACAGCTGGCGTTCTGTTTACATCGAGCATCGAGCATCTGAAAAACAGTTATAGCGTCCTGATTGTGCATCAATAATTTCTTTCTGCTAATCGTATACTATTATTACAAAGGTTAAGTCGTTTTTATACCGAAAAAAACAAGTTAACTAACAGTTTTTTTACTTCAAACTGTCATTTTGAATTGTTTATTGTTTTCGAAACGTTTCGAAATTCGCATGAATCATCGAACGCCTGAGGCCATCGTAATCGAAAGTTACAGAATAAGCACCTAAAAAGGGGTCGCGCTAACTGTTTGTTGTCGTCCACGTCGTCGTCGTCGTCGTCGTCGTTGTGAAGAATCACACTAACATACACATGCCCTCGCACAGAGGAACACCAGAATCTGAGGTCTATAGAGCATCTCTGAGATGGCAACAGACGAAGTCGTTCCATTTTGTCCGACCTCCTTCGACAGAGGGATCAGAGAAGGGCTGGGGGGGGGGGGGGGGAGGAGGCGAGAAAGGATAGACAAGGCCACACTGCAAACGTATCCACGTCGGTAAGCGTGTGTACTCGTGAGGACTCCGAGGATGAGCCAATCAATCAATCAATCGTCCGGCAAAGTCAGCCTCGATCGATTCTACCAACCGACGACGACGCTGGCAGGATACGTTAGGATCGTCCTGCGACAGCCGCTCCAGGCTCCAGAGCGGCCGAAGGTTAAAGTGTATCCGAGAGTGAGTGAGGAAGCTTTCACAGCCCAACCATGCCATGCTTCTGGCGAGGTACCGGCATATATGGCACGGAAATAACTGACCTTTCGTGGTCCTGGGGTCGTGGAGGGGAAAAATATAAATTCACCCTACCACCGGACCAGCCAACCACCCCCCCCCCCCCCCTCCAACAGGCAACGGTCGTCGTCGACGTGTGCCAGATATGTTGCGAACCACCCCGAGTGGTCCCTGGCGAGCCGAGTGAAGTCAAGCGAAGTGCGTCAAACTGTAAACTGTTGCTCTGCCCTTCCTCGGGGAGACCGGCACAATTCCGGCGATTGGAATTCATCGTCCTGCAACCGTTCGTATGCTGGCTACGTGTGTACGTCGTTGTTGTTGGTGGAGATGGAGAGTGTAATCCTTCTGGGCCGTTGCAGCCACTGAATAAGCGCCGAGTTGATATACTGAGAAGATGGAAATGGATGACCTTACGCGGTGCGATGGAACTCTATTTCCTTTTTGAATTTTTCCAAACGTGGGACGCACGTAAAACAAGCTTTCTGTGATAGAACGGGGATGCGGTAGATGGGTCGCAGAACAAGATTCATTGCTTTTAAAGTTTTTCGTAATGCATATTAAAGATGAACAGGGTATCAGTTCGCCATTTGCATTACCAACGAGCTGGTAGTGTTGTAGTATCTTTTTCTCAATTTTATACGATTGCAATTAAACCCTACAAGTGTTTATTTTTGTGTTGAAATTAATCACGAAAGTGGCACTTCAAATATCTGCCAAAAACCTGTAAGCGACGATGTATTTTTAAATTTTGATTGCAATTGATCCCGTTGCGGGTTACTAAAACGTCAAAGCATATGATCTTCAAACATAAAGCTTAAACGTTACTAACTTGCAATCATTTATAACCGATCAAGGCATACTCCGAAATGCACCTTTTTACGATTCAATTCGCTTTCGTATAAACACCGAAGCTTCAATACAAACACTACTACTTTTAATACTCTTAAGGAGCGAAGCGAAGAGAAAGTGAAGCCACTCCACAGTGCCAATCAATGCATCATCCCGGCCGCGATCCGACTCCTGGGATCGGTTTTCCATCAGCATAGCGCGGTAGCCGGTCCCGCGAGCGAGGGAGGGAAGAAAATTTATTGCCTAGCACCGATGCGCCAGTGCAGTGGATCTGCCGAGTGATTCTGCTGCTGCTGCCTGGTTGAATGTAACCGTTTTATGTAGCGAAACATCATAAATCAAACCGAGAACCGAACCACAAGCACCGAGCCGAGCGAGCGTGCTGTCTACTCCGATTCCAACCAGAGACCAGGGCACACCAGACAGATCCCGATCTAAAGGGACTATCAAATTCGTTCCCCCCTTTGGTGGAGTAATTAAACCTGACGCCAGCTGCATCATGATTCATCTCGCAGAAGTGCTTACAAAAAAAAAAAAGGGAAACACTCGCGGTCTCGCGGCCAAAACAGTTTGCCAAACAGTTTAACAAAAGTCGAACTTTGAGCTCGACCCGCCGACCAGAAGGTTATCGAACGCTTGTTCCTGAATCGCGAGGTGACCTTCGGTGAAAAGTTTTCTCCCCGCTCGATAGCTCATTATCGCTCATTTGGGGATGGTTTTTCCTTCACCGGGGAAAATTGGATGCGTCCAATTGAGCCGGTCGGGGAACGGGCACCCTTCACGAGAACCGCCGGGTACAAAAACTTTCCTGACATGGCTGGCCAAGCCATGGTCACCACCTTGTCACTGTTTGATCCCAAAGAGAGATTTAATTTTAATGAATCTTCAACCTCTTCTAAATAAAACATTCGCGCTAACCGGCCACTCCTGCCCCTCCAGCAGCAGCAGCAGCAGCAGCTGTTGTTCTTCACCCCGGCTTTGGTGTCTCGCTCGAAGGAGAAGTCAAGCGATTCTTGACTTTCGTTAACAGTTCGGTGATTCGAGCCACGACCGGCCGAGAGTGACGGACAAAAAGGATGACCGAGCATACCGTAGACGAAATGAAACTTTCACTACGAAATAGATCCCCTGAGAGGTGCTTCATGGAGACAAAGTATGGTGTGCCCGCGACCACAACCTAGACGATCGAAAAGGAACCAGAACGGTGGTCCGTATTTTCCGGAAAGGTGTGTCCTGTGACACACACCCCCACTAGCTATTTGGAACACCACCGACCACGACCAACGATAGACCGCAAGCCGTCCCGGACCTTTTTGCGTGGCATCTGGCGTCCCCGGTTTCCACCCAAGCCCTATTGGTACCTTGCGAGACGTAAGATTAAGATTGCAAAATAATTGCGGTTTTCGTAACTCGTTTGGCAATGTAAATATGCTTATCAAAGCTTGCTCGCTCGCCCGCTCCCTTGCTCGCTTTCATCGGTCTCTCTGTTTCCTCAGGATCTCTTTGGTTCTAACCGTCTAGAGGGTACAGCATCCGGCTGATTCTGTGGTTACACTGTGGTTCAGTGCTGAGCTTGTTGGATACCGTAAAATCTGTGGCAATTCGTGGTTTTTCAACTTTTCCGTTTGATGTCCTCAGTTCAACCGACCCCCCCCCCCCCCCCCCCAAGGCACGGCAGCTCATGTCAAACGCCCAACCAGAAAAGTCACTATTTAATGGATTTCTAACTTAATTCGTCTTCAAATCGGTTTATACACCACACCAAAGCCACCAGGAGGGAATGGAGGATAACGGAGGTGTAAGGATGGTATGTTTGTCCGTATAAACGAAATCCCCCCCGAGTGGCGAAGGGTGAACTGTGGGCTTGGGGAGCGACATCGACCATCGTGTAATCCTCTCGCCGCCGTCCCGCGCGACGACATTCGCGATGCGCATGGACCTGTGTGGCCTTCACACAAGGAACGGTGTAAATATCTTCATATTTTCACCGAGCGACTGGCCCCCCCGGGGGTGGCAGGTTAACAGGTCGTTTCCCCTAGCTCCCGGAGTCCCCCTTTTTGGGGTAGGGCGTATGTATTAGTTTGTCAGCGTCTGTCAACAGAAGTTTGCGATGAGAATTGGAAATGAAATCTACTGCTACGCTTCGCTCGGTGCTCGGCTAGCGAAGGGAGTTCACCTGGGTTGAGCTTGTCCCTGTCAGCTAACCACAGCGGGATGCCCGCACCGTGACACGGGTCACCGGGTAAGTCGTCGGTTTCACTTCGTTTGATGTCGCCCGTTTTGCGCTCCCGGCTAAAGTAATCGCTAGAACTCGTCGCGGGTAAACGCGGAGCAAAACAAATGAAAAACCATCCAACCTTCGTACACTGTGACTTCTTGGTGCGGATAACTTGGTATCCAGCGAGATCGCCCTGGATCTCGTGATGAGAAATGATAAAGATAAAAAACAGAACAGAATTGGACTGTCCAGCAGAAACAGGCAGGCCCATTGTCCCTAATGCATCTGAATCTTGCGAAACGATCAGAATGCATTCCGGATTCAATCGGTCCGCGGCATATTCCTTCAAGTGCACTCCCCCTGCCCCGTCGTGTGTCCTGATCGCACGCCGTGCTGCCTACATTGTTGCATTGACGCACGAATTACGTACCAATTTAACTCGGCCTCTTTGCTCGGCCAAAACGCGCCCTCTTGAGACACGCGCTCGTGAATGCGATACACCATTAGAGCTTGACCATTAGAGACACGCGAACCAATGAAGCCCCAGATGCTTGCGTTTGGATGGTGATAGCTAGGGGAGCCAGTACACACCATCGGTTCAATTGGACGCGATTACGAAAGGAGCAGTACATGCCCTAGCGGTCCGATTCAACCGACAATCAGCATTCCAGCGTGATGCATTTCTTTGGGCCGCCCGCAGAAGCCCATAATGCATCCATTCAGCAGTCCATCATCCGACCGGTTCTCTTAATTCTTCCTAACGGCCTCAGCGCTCATTAGGTAGAGGTAAACGGTGTAGTCAACCTGGGTGCTACTGGACAACGCGCCACACGCGCCCATGCGTGAAACGCCGGCGTTGATTCATAATTAATCGGTTCACGATCGGCATCTTTCTGTTGGTTGGTCTGCTAGCTGTTGCTCGTTTCAGTCACTCAGAGGAGTGTCTCCGTCGGTGGTTTGATTGATGGATTGATTCTTGACTCCATCGTTTTCGAGCGTTGATTGAATTCGTCCCTCGACCGTGTTTTGGTGCCAAGGAACGCCCATCTCCAACCCCCTTTTACTGGTAGCTGACGGAAGTGTTTTTGGTAGCTTTTAGAAACAATTTGGATGTTTTAACGCCATCGAGGACGCAGCTAGTGCAGCAGATTGATGAAGCTGCTGTTGGTAGGAAGTATGCTGGCTGGCTGATATGATTTATCAACTGAATGGATGCGAAATGGTGCATTGGGTTAAGCATTAGGCCATTAGACAGCCAGTTCCGAAGAGCACGTGGACGCTCTTACGATAAGTAAAATCAGTGGTAAGATATGTTTATCCTCGAGAAAAGGTACAAAATAGCATTGTTTGGATAGTACATTACAAATATTCTACGTTTCTTTCCAAAAACATTCGTTAAATATTCACCTCAGCATCGCCATCTGCAGCGATGTGCTTAATGAGCGTTACATAACTAACGCGATCTGATTGCCAGTAGGTCGTTGCAGTAAACGTGATCCGAGCTGCGCCTGCGAGGGCCCCCAACGACCCAAAATCGGCGTCTGAATGCAGCGCGACTAACCCACTCTGATGATGATGATGATGATGATCAGCAGAATATTTTTTTTTAACCTACGTGGCCCCTCTCAAGACGCCTCTCAGGGAGGGGTGGTGTGGAAATGGAAATCTAATCCGGAAAACGTGGTGTGCGTGGCCGAATGCAGCCGAATGCCGTGGTGTGTTCCGCTCTCCATCGCTTCGCATCGCATCCGGCAAGGGCAAGGTCCCTGCCTGCGCTGTGAAGGGTTTTGTTTGCTGTTCTTTGCGGCTACACTCGGCCACGCGGTCATTTCGACGGGCGGAGGATTCGACACTCGATATTAGGAGGTTCTCCTTTTAAACTGCCGCCTCGGGTGACCGGTAAGCCATTCCTCCGTTGGCACTGCACCGTCGAATAGGGGGTCCGATTTCCGAGTTCCGAGTGGCCAGTATCGTTTGTCGGTTAGTAGCCCCCCGGGGGCCGGAACCTGGGGCAACAATGTTGGGCGTTATTACGTAATAGGAGGAATTGGCGGAGATTGCAGAGTATTTTTCGCTAAAGAAAGTGTCGTGACGCCGTGAGAAGAATTTCCCCGGGGAGCGAGATCAAACACGAAGACATCGCCAGAATTCTAGCTGCATGGGGACGACGTGAGATTGGCTATCGCGTGTAAAAGTGTGTCGTGTGAGCTTGTGAGGTTGTTTTTTTTTTGTAATGTAATTTATGCGACTGCACGATTCCGGCCGCTTCACCACATCGCAGGTGCAGGCTAATTATGGCGCCGGTGTAACGTGAATGTAGGCTGCATATTTGGTTGATGGAATTGACCGTGTTTCTCGCTGGTTGATGGTTGTGTTCGGCGGTTCCGTCGGTCCGAAGGTGGTGTTTTTTCAAGACGTGTTCAGTGGAAAAGGTGGAAAACGTTGGCAAGTGATCGCTTGCTTGTGGTATCATCAAGCCGTAGAGCTGTCCTTTAGACTAGATTCTCTAGATTTTGTTCGTTGTCCTGATTTCTTATCATTCTTCTCTCTCTCTCTCTCTCTATCACGCTACAGTAAAGATGGTCAAATCGAAACCTGCTTCCAACGAACTGTCTGCAGCGCAACCCACGGGCACCGGCCACGGTGAGCCCGACACGGCCGCTATGCACATCACCCTGAACCCCTCCGCTACCAGTCCGGCCACCGGCAATCGGAAACCGCCGCTCACCTCACCATCGAAACCGACCTCGGTGTTTTCGGCCGAGCACAACAGCAACGGTGGCGGAGGAAGCGGTAGCAACAATAACAACAACAGTAGCAACAACAGCAAACCGATTGGTAAAGGGGGCGGTGCGGATGACGGTGGCGGGAATGCCAAGAGCACTTCTTCGAGGCGCAAAAACTCCGACGAAGAGAACGACATCATCGGCGAGCTGATCGGGGACTATGGCAAGTGGCAGTTCGTGATGACGTTCCTGCTATCCCTGTTCCAGGTGCCGAACACGTTCCACATCTACTCGCCAACGTTTCAGGTAAGCACTCTAGGGGTTCAAGTGGACTAAATTATGCTTTTGCGTGTTGCAACTGTGGCGTAAATAGGCGCCATTAACTAGTTTTCTTATTGTTGTTTACACTTTGAAGCGTTTTAACTTGAGCTATGACTAATTCAAGAATATTAGAAGGAAAATTATTGATTTGTTTTGCTCATTTGTTGTACTGTTCACAGTTCTGTCATGTTTGTATTAGTCTTTTATGCATTTTTATATTTGCATATGCATTTATATGCATTTAATAACAAGACGTACCATTTAAAAAGGCGTCTGTATCGCTTCCATTTATGATTTACTACATGCAAAAGAGTTTTAGCTTTAGCGATTTTTGCAACATTCCTTAACTTACAACTAACGTTCGTTTTTTTGTGTTACTATTCGCCAATCATTTGAAAATGATTTTACATATCTAAGGATTGCTATGTATGAGAAACATTTGAATATAGCGATGGAACGCGAAAAGTACGACCCTGTGACCATCTAATTGAATCGTTTAGCTCAAATTGTCACGACTTCCAATCCCAAATTCGTGCCATGCGTGGTTCGTTAGCTACCAAATTTGGATAATTAACCCAATTGACGGTCTGGCTTACGTCTGGCTTGCGACGGTCACGGAAAATCCAAACCTCATCTGCTCATCCTCCGACTGTTTCGATTAACGTAATCTTATCTGCTTCAAATCTCTCCCCCCTCCTGCCGGTCTGGTCGGTGTAGGCAGCAGACAAAAGCTTCTGGTGCCGACGGCCTACGCATTTAAACAACGTCACCATAGACCGGTGGCGGAACGTGTCGAGTTCGCAGGAAAATTGTCGGATGCTAAATTACGACTGGAGTACGCTAACGAGCGCCCAGGTGTCGATGGTGAGTACACGAACCAATCGGGTCCCTCTCTCCCATGGTCTCCGTGATGTGGGGAGAAACAAAAAGAAAGGATGGACTTCCCGGTACGGATAATCATTGCCACCCCCGCCTCACCTTTTCCTGTTGCAGGAGAACTTCTCGCTACCAAAGAACCTAACCGATACCGTCGCCTGCAGCGCCTGGGAGTTCAATCCGTACGACAAGCTCGGCAACACCTGGTCCTCCGAGTGGGATCTGGTGTGCGATAAGGAGTATCTGAAGAACGTGGCCGAGATGTTCTTTCTAGCCGGTGTCGCCACCGGTGGCATCGTCAGCGGCGTCCTGTCGGACAAGTTTGGCCGCAAAATGATGCTCTTCATCTCCGCCGTCCTGCAGTCGATATTCGGTAAGGACGTCGGCCCCATTTTTTTTTCCTTTGGGAATCAGTTACTGATTCTTTTTCCCTCCTCCCGTCTCTCTTCCTGATAGGACTGGCTCTCTACTTTGCCGACTCGTTCGAGTTCTATCTCGTGCTGCGGGCCCTGCTCGGTATCGTCTCGGTATCGGTGACGTACGCCGGGCTCATTCTGGCCATCGAGTACGTGGACGGCAAGTGGCGCACCATCGCCGGCATGTACAACCTGTTCCCGCTGCCCGTCTCCTACATCATGATCTCTGGCATCGCCTACCTGACGCAGGACTATCGTAACTTGCAGCTCTGCATCGGACTACCGGGCGTGTTCCTCTGCTTGCTGTGGTAAGTTGGCGGCCCGCTGATCGCGACGCGACGTTACAAATTAGGAGAACCTCGTCCATTTGCTACGTCCTTTGCTTCACATCCATCACCGACGATCGCGACCGCATATGCAATGAATCTCGGCACCAACGTTATCCGCCCCCTCTTTATCCTCTCCAATCCAACGATCCATCGATCATTCCATTCTTGCCACGGTTGGCCATTTGCCAGCCACTGTGGACGCTCTCGCTGCGCTGCTGGCACTTAAATTGCGCTCTGCCTCGACACGCTCCGTTCCAACTGTCAAAACAGCTCAGTGGTGCCCCGGTGCGGTGGGATGGTGCGATGAAAGGAAAATTAAACAGCGCGATGAAGACGCGTCACGCACCCACCCATCCCTCCACATTTAGTGGCCCATAATGCGTCTAAAGTGTGTATCACATTTCTCTTAGATGGAGCAAAGGAGTCGGCCGCTCTTTCCACAAACAAACTCGCTCGACTGATTTGCCTTTAAAAATAGGAACCACTCGACTACCGGCTACCGGATGATGCTGTTCCCTCTTGTTGCAATCCGGACCAGACGGCAATTCGGACACTAAAGCATCGTATGAGGAAGCAAGGGCAAAGCAGCAGAGCAGAAGAGATATGCGTTCGCTAGTGGAAATGCCGATTTATGTTTAGCCGGCGCCGCGACCTGTCAGCATTCCAATTAAGTGCCAGGGCGCCGATCATCACCGATAATGAGATGTCATGCCGCCTATGGGCCCTCCGGTCAGCAAGCTCCTAGCTGCCAATTCCAAGTAGAATAACAAATCAGCAGCAGATGTAACAATCGAATGTCACGCGGAGCTCTACACCGTACACGCTTGTTGTTGGCCATTCCACGAAGGAATGTCGAGCATTTTTCAGCGAAAAACAATGTCACCATGGATGTCGCCAAATGGCCATCGTGGTTTGTTTTCCAACGACGACGAAGAACGTCGCCTGGTGGCCTTCGGATATTCGGAATGTTTACATCATCGACAAGTTCAGCATCTTGTTTGGGCCAATTGCTGTTTGCCGATAAACCACGTCCACCACGTGGCACTCGCTGCCGTAATCCATCTCTGTTACGTTTTCCCCATGAAGCATCGCTCTTCACGATGCCTTCCCGCTTTCCTGGCCGCTCCAAAAGGTAGATTGTGAAACCGGAACCCGGCGAAAACTTCGCCTTCGCCGCAGAAGCTGCTGAGGCAAATTACCAATTAGCGGTCGGGTGCTGTGAAGCGACATACGGGGACGGTTGGGGACGAGTTCTATCCTGGCCGAGATTTGAAACTCGAAACGCTCATGAGGATGCGGGAGGTGGGTTTTTGGGGGGAAAGGGTTTGGCTCGGAATGGTTGAAATTGCAAAACTTCATGGCCAAACAAACATGCAGTGAGACGTGAACGTTAAGCGAGGTCGAATGATGGTCGTCGTCGGCGAGCGGTGAAAAACAAGTTAACCACCGAAGTCACTCACCTTACACGATCTCATCGCAGGTTCGTCCTACCGGAGTCGCCTCGCTGGTTGCTGTGCAAGGGACGCATCGCCGAGGTGAAGGACGTCGTTCGGAAGGCGGCCGCCTTCAACAACCGGCCACTGCCGGACAACCTGGACAAGCTGCTGAAACCACCGGTGGACGAGGAGGAAACGGCGGCCGGTGTGTGCGAGCTGTTTCGCTCCAAATACCTCAGGCTGGTGACTTTCTGCTTCCTGTGTGTCTGGTTTTCCATGAACCTCATCTACTACGGCCTGGTGTTGAACATGAACAGTTTCGGCGGGAACATTTATCTGAACTCGGTAAGCTACGGTGCGCCAAAACGGCTCCGTTCTCCCTTTTTCTCGCATTGTCCCTCGATGTATGCAATGCAGGAGGAAAGTCATCGCAGCTGGCGATGATTTAGCTGGTTCTCGTACTCACGCAACCTTCCCCGTTTCATTACAGGCACTGGCCGGTTTGGTGGAGATTCCGGCCATCGCACTGGCCATGTACATCATCAACCGGACGGGCAAAAAGTGGCTGTTCTGTGCTACGTTCTTTGCGGCCGCCCTGGCCTGCCTGTGTGCCGCCATCGTCGAAGGCAAGCCCGAGTTTCTTGTGATGAAGATCACGTTCGTTATGATCGGTAAGCGATCGGCGTGTTGTAAGGTGCACAGCAACCAAACAGCTAAATTGTGTCGATTTTCGTGGCTTATTTGCAGGCAAATTCACAATCAGTGCAGGGAACACGATCATGCCGGTGTACACGGCCGAACTGTATCCGACGGCGATTCGCAATGTCGGTGTCGGTGCCTGTAATCTAGCGGCCGGATTCGCGCTTGTCCTCACACCTTATCTGTCGATGCTGGTAAGCATGAGCGTTTACGAGCGAGTGTTTACTTGTAGCGTTGTTTCATTGCACCGTGTATCGTTTCACTTGCAGACCAAAATCGAGGATCACCTGCTGATGACGCTGCTGACGGCCTGGTGCATTTTTGGGGGAGTGGTAATTATTTTCCTGCCGGAAACGATGCAGCATCACGAGCACGAGGAGCGCGATGAGGAAAAGTATGTTCGTTTGATGATCCCTTCCCTTCTTACTCCTACCAAACTGATTTTTTTCCCTTCTGGCCCTACAGAGAAATCGACACGCAGCTGACGGCTTAGATGGCGCGCTAAGGGCAAGCCATCCTGTGAACCCTTTATTCCATGACAGCAGAGTGTGGTGAAGAAAGCAGGAGGAAAAGGAGGAGGTCCGCGAGCAAATACGAATTTTGATCAACTACAACTGCCATATCTACCCTACACCTATTTACCGATCTTCTAGTGCGTGCGTGCGCGTGTCGGGATCGTATAACGTGTAAGGCAAACCAACCCACGGCACCTCAGAGCATCAGCACCCATCCACCGTGTCCTTCCTATACAACTGTTAGGCCCGGTCGATCGGTCCCGATCCCGTCTCTATATTATATCCAATTGTCAATTTCTGCCCGAGGGGGAAAGCCGAGCGAAAATGGGAGGGTGGACCGATGAATATGTATTAGGTACATGTGATTAGATTGCTTCATGTGCAGAAAGCCCACAGCCAGCATAGCTTCTAGTGTAGTGTGTAGTGCGCGGGGGTTAATGTGTCGCTGCTCCATTTAAGATTTGCTTTTTCCCTCTTACTTTCCAACGCCCCAAGATGCGAATGAGTGCATTTATAGAGCTAGTTTTATGGCCGTTCCGTATCCGTGCGTCAAAAACCAAACAGATAAACTCACGATAGAACTACAGCACACATTGCGAAGAGCGCTCTCCGGAAGGCAGGCCTTCGAAGTCGGCCACCGCGCCACCCATCCCTGGCTGGCCCAGGGCGGATGGCTTCGCGGGCCGGGAGAGCGACTCGTTGTGGCCGGTACACAAACACCCATACACAAAAACCAACATTTACAATAGGCAGTATACTAATAGGCTCACCGTAGGGGAACGTAATATCGCGTAACACTAACAGTAAGACCCAGATGCACATGGAGACAGGCGTGGGCCCCCTCCTATCCACGGGCGACCTAAGAGTGAGCCCATACCGCTCTAACTCGCTTGAACGTACTCCCCTTTCGATTATGGGTAGCAATAGGTCGTGTACAATTGTTTGTAAATATTATTTATGTTACTAAGAGATGATCAAGCAAGGAAGTATGTAGAGTCCCTATTTCACATCAGCGCTTTCGATGTATCCAAGGCGAAGTGGTGATTAACGGCGTGCACAAATCTATTGATGGAAAATAGTAGCAGCGTATGTTTACACCGTCTATTCTGTAGAGTCAGCCAGAGTAGAGTTTCGTGAAGAATGTAACCAGAGCGAGGTCTGCAAGGAGGGATACGCTCCTAAGTATGTGTTCTGGTTCCTCCCAGCTGTTCCATTTTCTAATGGAACGCATCCCGAAAAACCCCAATCGAAGCATAAAGAGATTGAAAGATAGAAAGTGGAAGATAAATGAACGGAGAGAGAGAGAGAGAGAGCGAGAGAGAGAGAGAGAGAAATGAGAGAGATATCGTTGGGACACTAAGCGACTCGGTGTACTTAAATTGTGAATGTTATGTATCACATCATCGTTGCTGGGCCTGGTTGGCCCGGCATTGGTTTTTAGCAAGGCAGTTCCCATCGGCTCGGTGCTAGTAGCTGCCACCAGAAACAGACTACAAGTGTGTATGTGTATATGTGTGTGTGTGTTTTAGCATAACAGCTAGGAGGGAGCTAAAGTTGTTACATCGGTGTGGTTAAGCAGAGCGTTATTGTTTGTTGAAAATACACGTGAGTTTCCCCTCTACTCAAAAGCGTAGCACGCATGGAATCCGATCGAATGTTTTATTGTTGAATGTTACGCCGCGACAAGGAGCAGCAGCATGATTGACGAATGGCGATGACGAGCCCAATAGGTTGACGAGGACACGAATTGTTAAAGATTGTTCGCATGGATGTTTGGTCAGATTGCAAGACGATCACCTAATCGGGATCAGCGGTTTAACGGCAGACGGATTTGCAAGTAACTGATTAATTGATCTGTTCCCGCATGTACTTAAGTCGAAAGCGCACCTTATCATAAACAGAAACGCTTGTCCGATGGCGATGGACATTCGCTCTTCTGCAGAAATCATTAGCCTAGCGATATTAGAAGTTTGAATTAGTCGAAACGAATCAGTTCAAAGCTAAAGCCTGGAGGGTTTTTGTTAATGCTGTACATGTGTGTATGTTTGATCGTACGTATGGGTGTCCGTTTGTTTGTATGTGTGCGTGTGGGTGTATGTGTGCCAATAAAATTATTACAACAAAATCCAACGAGATCCAACGCGATAGGTAAGCAAAAGGTGCTAGGTTCGGCGAGACACAACCTTTTCTCATTTCCCTCTCCGATCTCTCTGTCGCTCGTTTTATTTTTCCCTCAATCTCCCCCTTTTTCCCGCCATTGTGTCTCTGTTCCGCGTAATCCATTAGCAATCGTCACCAGATGAAAGATGAAAAAGGTGTGGGGCACGCGAGTCAGCGAGAAGTGCGACCACCGCCAACATTAGACAGCGCCCGGTGGTGGTCCCTGCTAGCGACCAGCGTTAGCATTATAATAATGATAATAAATGTGGTATACCGTAAACGCGTGTCCATTAAAATCCATGTAATGTGGGCTCGTGCCCGGTGGCGTTATCCGAAAACATTTATCCAGTTAGCGCGAGCTGGCTAATTTGTACGCCTCGAGAGCTAGTTGCCCAGTTGGAAGTAGCGCACTTCCCCGGCAGGTCCCCATCGGTTCGATCGGTACCGGTGGCCAAAGGTTGCGGCGTTCGCATGATTCACAGACTCCCTCTCCTTCGTGGTCGTGACCTTCGTCGTTCCCCGTACGCGTGGCCAGAGGGCGCAACGGTGCAATGGTGGGAGCGTGGTCCATCCGCCACCGTGGGTAACTATGCGGATGCCCCGCTTCCTGGGTCCGGCGTCCTGGCGTAGCCTATCTTTCTATTACGTATAAATGACTCGAAGGAAAAACAAAGCCTGACGAGGACAGACCAGCGGTACCCCGCACCTCCCCCGGGGGGTTCTGGCCAGCAGTGTGTGAGCACTTAATTGTATGTTAATTGATGCAGCTCACTAATGTCACGATTTCGTTGCTCGCCGGACCCGCTCAACCAGCCAGGATGGAGTTACTGGGCCGAGAGAATGACACTTGGCTCCGGTGGAACACGCCAGCTGGCCAACGCGGCGTACCGTCACCCTGATGGCCAGATGGCAATCGAATCGGAGGAACGCACGCGGCATCGGCGAATCCGATCGCACCGTATACAGGTTGCAAATGGCAGGAATTGAGGTTATGCAGCACGGGTTAGTAGCTGATAGGCTCGCACTGGTAGCGCTGGGAGTAGCAGCATGGTAGCGAGAATACCGAGTAGTAGGTTGGAGGTCATACGGCAGCCGTAGCGGCTGAAGTTAGATAATCCGAATCGGCACTTTAGAACGGTTCCGATGCGGGATCGGACTAGCTGTGATTGTTGTGCTGCTAAACGTCGCACGGGCCAATGGGCCTCCGGGCCCATCCTGGCACAAATGACCGACTGCCGTGTTAAGTACCGCTTCCGCTCGCAATGATCTACAACAGCTTAATGCTTTCCGTTCAATCAGCTGCCTTCGGTGTATGGTTGGTTTGTGGTATGTGGCAATTAAGCTCGTTTTGCAAACGCCTATCGCCGAGGTACCGTACCAGCTAGTCCAGCATACGACACAAGAGGACCTTGGGGTCGAAGCCATTTTTTTTTCTATCTATTCTTCAAACCATCCAACGTGGGGAAGTGTTATACGACACCACGCCACCACGGTGAGCATGAGATGGAAGCTCAAATGTCAGGAATGTGTGTATCGTGCTGGCAGGAAGTGTGGCACACAGCGGATTGTGCCACGCGACAGGGAGCACGATTGCGGCTGGAATGCCTAGGATGCTCAACGAACAATCGTCGGTCGGTCGGTCGGTCGGAAGGTGTTTCAAGGCAATGTACACCATGCGATTGGGTGCCCTGGCCGTAAGGATATTCTGGATTTCCGTAATACAATCCTACCACCGCGCCGTGGCTGTGGGATAAGTGGCTGAAGCAGTGCCGATGGCTGATCAACAGCACCCTTCTCTTCTAGCACAACAACAGGTGCGAACGTACATATGTTTGAGGCTATCAATCACCAACCGTCAACCATTCATGCATTAATGGAACGATAGCAGATTGGTTAGTATTGGCAGGCAGCAATCTTACAGTCCAACAAGCGAAATGACATTAGAATTATGGATTTGAAAGCGAAAAAGTGTCCATTCGTTTACAAAGTTAGCAAAGGATTGTCTTTGGTTTTAACTCTTTTTTTCGGTTTTATAAAATTCAAGATTTGTCTTTCGTAATTCAGGATATCCCCAACCAATCATTTAATTATTGAAATTAAACATAAAAATTAACATAGAAACAAAAAGCTATTCCGAACAGAAAGGATATTATGCTACTTGTTCCCCAACAGTAAATACTCATTATTAATGCAGCAGTGCTAATTGAAATGCTGGAATTGTAAATGAAAAAATGGCTTGGCAAATAAAGGACTAAACAATCAACTACACTATCAGCCAAAGGGTACAAAGTTGCGAACGACAATCAAATTTGAGTAAAAGCTTACTCACTCATCAGAAGTTACAAACGACGTACAGTCTTGATCTCCTACAGAAGAATTCGCCCTAGGTGGCGATTTAGTCGCTGCGTGTTTTAATTCATCAGCGAAACCCTTTCGTAATAAATGTCGATACCATCTCTCCATCTCAATGTAGAACTGTTACACCAACTCTGTTAATTTGGACGGCCTGAGAAGAAAGTATAAGAAGAAATGTAAGTAAAACGAATAAAAAAATGTATGCATCACACTTCTGGCTGATAACAATACAAAATGACTCTATCAAACAATGCCATTCGTCACATCAACATCACGCACTGCAAGGGTTTCCCATTTCGCTCAACGGAATGTACATCGTAGAACTATTATCGTCCCGCCGAAATGCACGATAACGTGTCCTTGCAGTTTGATTCACTGCAAAAATTTCCCTTTTCGCCAAACAGATTGCAACTCCGTGAATCATCTTCCTCGTGCAGCGTGCGCATAAGAATGCTCTCCAAGCACGACCAAACGATAAAACTAATGCGCCCCGGAATGCGCCATACATCATCCTCCTAGACAACGTCAACCGAGAGCTACTTCGACGCCATCCCGCACATCGTGCAGCAGCCACCGTCTATGAAAAAAAATGGTGCTCAGATCAACGTCGCTAATGGTCCATATTCTCGATCACGACCCAAAAGGCGCCCGTTGCACGAGGTGCTGTTTAGTGGGGGGGAGGGGGGGGGGGGGGTTAGTGCTTCTTATCTACGCCACACTGACAATACCTTGAGGTCACACCTCACTCGAGCCGCACTCGGTAACGGTACGACGTACGACCGCCCTAGATCTCCACCATGCTCACTATAAAGCTGCTCTTGCTAACGCTGACACCGACGCTATGCAAGGTGTACGATGTAGTCGTAAAAAAAAAATCACGAGCTGTTAGGTTTCGCTCAAGGGAAAACAATAAACTTCCCCCTCGCGCGTGCACCCAACAGCGCCAAGCTCAAGCCGATCATGCTTCCGACAGCAGCGCCGCGCATGCAGTGACAGCAACAAACGGCGCATGACAAACGCCGAAACAAATTGTCGTTCTCCAAAGCTCTCTCTCTCTCTCTCTCTTTCTCTCGCCGGACACCGGGCAGTCCTTCCCGATCTCGCTGCTAGGTGGTCGGTATCACTAATCGGTTCGTACGCTTTGCTCGAGCCATTCTAAACAAGCGCCAAGTGGGACGAGTGATCCTCGCGATCCTCTCGCCGATCAACGAAAGCGAGAGCTTTACGGGTCGCGTGTCAAAAGTAGTAACCGCCGGTGTGGTGGTGTGTGGTAGTGATCGAATCAAGTCGTCGCGATCGTCGTCGTCGTCGTCGTCGTCGTGCTGCTGCTGCTGCTACTCGGTTGTCTGACGGTGGGGTGGTAGCGTCGTAGCTCTCCTTCCAGACACCGGACCGACGAGTGTGTTTGCCGCTGGTTGGCGGAGTCTATTTAACTATGCCGCCGTGCGCACCACTTCTTCATTGTTCTGTTACGCTTCCTGCGAGCTAGAACGCGGTTGTGGCGCGCTGCCTTCCGTGGATCGTCACTTCGTACCGGTTGGTGCTAATTCGCGGTGCAGTCTGCTGACGTTCTTCGATCGTTCTTGTGTTGGTTCGTGCGTTCGTTCGTGGCGTGCCCTCGCGTAACGCTTCTCGGTTTCACTTAGTAATTACAGTCCGCGCAGTGCGTTACCACCCTCTACCAACCGGTGTCAATGTAATCCAATCGATCTGTCGACGAGTCGATACCAGTAGTGTTGCTGTGCACGCCAAGAATGAAACGACATTATTACGTGCAGAAAATGGATAGCCAAGAACGCCTCGGTATGCCGGTTGGCCCTGCCACCGGACAGGATACGGCCGGTATCTACACCGTGACCGTACCGTACCGCACCGAGCTCTCGCTACCGACGGTTCTGCCCCACAGTGTAACGTTCGATACGATCATGCAAACGCCAGCGTCTCTTCCGCCGATCGGCGCTAACACCACCGTGGACTTCGGTACAGTCAATATTTACCAATCGTTGCCACCACTGGCCGCCCAATCTCTGACCAACCCTGATGGGATGAAGTGTGACCTCGGCAAGGCCCCAGGGGTTGGTGTGTGCGATGATAAGAGTGATAACGGTGGCGACGTGACGGGCACGACGACGCTCGGTGGTAATGCCGACGACGAGGACACTGATATCATCTCGGAGTATATCGGCCACTATGGCTGGTGGCAGTTCGGCTGGACGTTCGTGCTCTGCCTGTTCCAGATTCCGACCACGTTCCACATCTTCTGCCTGGTGTTTCAGGTAGGTGTCACCGCAACAATTGAAGATGGCTTTGAATGTAGAATTTCACTGTTCTAAACGTAATTAAGTTTCAATTCGTGACATTATCGTTTTAATAGACGTCCTAAAATACTTTGAAGTGAAGTGTAAGGACACTTCATTTGATTAAGCATTTGCAACGAATTACTGAGCATAATGTTAATAAAACGCCAGCGCGAGAGGAAAAGGATCATCTTGTGAGTGAGAGTAGAGCACGTGTTAATCAAGTGATTTGGAAAAAAAATCATCGATCAAGTAGGATGTTGTACAAACAAAAATGAATGCCACAGATAGCCTTTTGCAGAGCTTTATGCTAAGCGTGCAGTGTGCCAGTGATTCACATCGAAGCACCGATAAATCATAAAACTGCTACTACTATTTAGTAATAAAAAAGACGATTGCATAGCTAGTGAAGCGTGGATGAATCGTTGCACGGTTGTGCAGTTTCGATCGGTCAAGCCACTTACTATTAATTATTGCAAAACCATTTACACTGCCTCTCCTAATCCTTGCGGACTGGTGCACACGAAACAATTCCACGGTGAAGGATCCGCAAGCCGTTAGGCTTCCGGATTTGTGGTAAAGCTATCGAGCATCGATTATACCCTTGAAGTGGATAACCGATTGTAATCGGCCGGAATCATTGCTTAAACATTCGCTGCTCACCACGGTCAACCAGCAGCAGCGCAGGGTAGTTATTGTATTCAGTGGAAGTGCGATTGAGACATTAAAACCGCGTCTACCGAGCGTTTTTTTTTTTTTTTGTCACGAGAGCCAAGGGCCAACACCTTCCAGCATAAACCGCCGGAGGTTGACTTCAAACCAGAATCATAAAAATCAACCGAACGTGTTCGGTGGTGCCGCTGGATGAGAGTGAACGGTCGACTGGGTGTCTGGGATTCGCTCCGACAGCAGAACACCGCGCATCGCAGCAAACGCGTGATGCCTATCGTTCCTGCAGCGAAGCATAAACGCAATCCTGCGTTGATTGCGAATCAACAGTTTGTCCTCGCGTTGAATGGGAGACGTATTACGGAAGAAGAATGCTGCCGTAACGATTGCATAAGAGGCTCGGAATCATGTTCATCAGGATTGCGTTAGGTACGAGGTCTTGATTGAATTCCGCAGTTCTCATTATGTTGGAGGCCCGGATCGAAGGCCTTTCCCGAACATGTGCGCTTCCTCTTCGCTGTGAATCTCAGATTACAAACCAAATTGCCAATCGACATCGTCGCGCGTGTAAAATGATAACCAGCATGCCAGCATGACACCAAGCAGGCGTGCGAATAGATGCTTTTCCGTGGGATAAGGATTATCACGAAACACTCGCTGTTCGGGCATAACATAAACAATCTTCTGACATAAGCAAAGCGTGTTCGATAGGAACGAGTCAGCGGAACCAGAAGCCAGGATGAGGGCTCTAATCGCTTACATCGCTGCGATCGGTTCCACACGTACGGAATGTACATCAAAGTGAACGAAACCGTGTGCTGTCACCTTTCACTTTCCACACAAATCGGGCGACCGGATCGGTCACCAAACCTGTTTAACGATTTAGCGCATAGTTTTTGGAAGAGGTTGACCGAAACCTCCGTACTTGGGGATGGAGCTCTCTGGGTCAATGGCGGGACCATGCCCCGAGGTCAAGTTTATTTCTAGTGTGACAAAAGCTGACACAATAACACCACGGCGGCTCAACTCGCGGCGGTCACTCCATTTAAAGATCTAACACCCACCCAGCCGCCCCATGCCGTGCATTCAGACGAGTTGTTTGGGTTCGCTAATTAGGGTCGCCGTCTCTTTAGGGACTCTACAGTTCTGCAGCTGTGGGCACCGACCGGTCAGAGGTGGCCACAGTAGGTGGGTCACGAAATGAAGAGTTTTGGGGGGGGGGGGGGGGGGGCCAAAACATTTCGGTCTAAACATACGGCTCGTCCGTACTTATATATGTTTAAAAAAAAACATTTCGGTCGGCTTATGCGGGCATCTAATCGCCCGTAACCAGGTCAAGGTTGAGGGTTCCTTAAGGTGATGCTTAAAGTCACCCATTTAAGGACGCGAGCAGCGAGCAATTTATCATTTTTAATAAAGACACGAACGATGCCTTTTTTTTGGTTTGTGGAGAGATGAAAGCGTTTGGAATGGGACCCGCATCAATGAGCTGAGCACGAAGATCAAGGACAGAATTCAATCTGCGTTTTAGAAGAAGGAAAAAAAGAAGCCAAACCCCGCGAGCGATTTAGATTGGCAAACAAGGGCGAAAATGATCTTGACACTCTCCTTCCCAGACACATCATCCACCATGGGGTGGAAAGGGAAAACATTAAAGAAACGTAACCAGCATAAATTAATGATCGATCAGGGCGCTCTCGCTCGAGCATGTCGCTGCAGTCGCCGCCATCACCACGATCGCGACCTTGGGCGGTGTGTTGCAAGAAAGCGAGAAAGTCACCGTTTCCGATCAAGCATAGCACGCTGCACAGAGACCACACATCAGCTCCATGGTGCCTACCGAGAACGAGCAACATCACATGTGCGATCCTTTTCATCCCTTTCGTTATGCTCGGTGCCCGCCAGTCTCAAAGAACACCGTGTAGTGTGTTTAGCAGCAACAGACAATTGCTGTTGAGCAAACAATCGCAGGTGCGCTGCTCAAACTCAACGCCGGATAGCTCTTTTGCGGCGGCGTAATTTAGCTGCTTCATTACTCCTCATTTGCTCAGCCGTTGCTCCACCGCCAATGGTGACAAATAGAGAGTTGACAAATTACAGAATAGGCGTTACGAGTACGAGGTACCTCATTTCTGTCACTACTTGAACGATGGAAAGAGGTTCAGAAGAAATTAGTTGCGAAAGTGGTGCTACCCAGGTCATTAGTTAAAATGTGGCTAAAAATTGAATGCCTGAAACAGCGCTTTTTGCAAAAAAAAAAATGCTAATTTACGTGCAACTTTTCCCCTTTCTTTCACCTTCCATGGTTCTGTGCTGCTAATTAAATGGTTGCAAAGATATACAGAAAGCTACCGGACAGGATGTATCGAGAAAGCACTCAGACAGCTAGTGACAAATTGAATTCACTTCATTAACCTTTAAGCCGGTCCTTATGTCGCATGCACGCCCTGAGAAGTTCACTTTTCTGACCGAGAGTAATGATTATTTTATTCAAACTAGTGCCAGTGCCAACAGACAGGGCGTCTATTTCCACAATTCAAAGAGGTGGAGACCCCCTGGAGTGCACTTCATTTCTTTCAGGCGAATCTTTGTGCAAACAGGAATAGGGGGCAGTTGGGCAAGTTTCGCTATCGCGCGTTGGAATTATAAATCAAAACATTTATGATACGCGTAAAACGAACTGCGTCGTCGTCTACAACGCATTTAGAGCGATAAAGTGATGCAAGCCTGTCGGAGGATTTCGTTAGCCT
The DNA here is from genome assembly GCF_943734665.1 of Anopheles aquasalis. Classification (NCBI taxonomy): domain Eukaryota; kingdom Metazoa; phylum Arthropoda; class Insecta; order Diptera; family Culicidae; genus Anopheles; species Anopheles aquasalis. The sequence continues at coordinate 16,325,877 of NC_064877.1, forward strand.
CCCTGGGAGGAGATTAATAACGATAGAGTTAACATTCAAATTAGTACCCACGCATCGGAAGGGAGTAAGTTATCGACTTGATAGAAGCGACCTCGTTAATCGTTCACCGCGTGTGCTGACGCCCAATGGGTCATAAATTTGTCTTAATTTAATTGGAAAGCCCACACTGCAGACAGCTGTCTCTCTTTGTTAGAACGAAATCAATCCAAGAAGTTTACCTCGATTCGTCATTAGTATCACATTTATGATCGCCACCCGCCATATCTACAATGCTGATCAGCTGAAGGCATTCCGTTTTGCGGGATTGGTTCGATTGCATTGCCACTTGGTACGCGTGCCACCCGAAACGGCACGCGCGTCGCTGCATAACAGCCAGGATGCGGAGGATGAGGTTGAATGCGCAGCAGAACAGCACAAAGCCACCAACCGCTTGGTGGCCTTCGTTTCGGGAAAAGCCCGTACGTCCAAGACAAGCCAACCAGTCATCCAACCGATTCGCTTAAAGGCTTCTGAACCTGTCAACGACTTGCTGGCACGCTTAACCTTGACACTCTGAGTAGTTTCGCGGCACTGACGTCGTCGAGGTGATCGAACTGTTGGCTCTTTTCGCACGATCGCACCGGCACGATTGTAAAACCAAATAAATAAGCCCCCACACCCCACCGAACCCGCACCACACAGGCACAGACGGTGGGTCTAGTGATGAAGGAGCCACTGTAATGAGGATTTCCTTCCGCTGCTGCTTCCGATTCGCGTTGTTTGCTCTGTTTTGGTTGGTAAACGCACTCCTTCCGGCATCCAGCGCTGCGAGAACCGGTTTGTGCAGTCGGTCCGCTCACTACCGGCGTTCTGGCGGGCACCCTAAGCGTCAGCGCGGGGTCCGTAATGGTCGTGAACGAGTTCACTAACTGTGCGTCGTCTGGCTGTTTTCAAGTTCAAGATCCCCCACGGAGAGGATCAACTTGTGACCGACTTGCGAACGTCTGCTGTTGAAGGGGAAGTACAGGACCTGACAGTTGACCCTGGATGAATGATGGCTTCTCTCTCTCCGCTGGTCGGTCCATCGGCATATCTGACATTGAGAGGCGTTCGCAGTCGCGCTCGACCCGAATCTCAACAGGAAAAGTATATCCGCACGGACGAACCAACACGATTCCACTAGAGGACCGTACGTAGGATGCTGGGTTATTAGCGAATCTAGTAGGTTGGCGAAAAAGATTCAAACGTGTGAAGGTGACGATGATTAGGGGCTTTAAGCGGACGTCTCGATGTCACTTTATATGATCCCACCGCGGGGGGACAGTAGATCACGCTCGCTGATGCTGTGACCTATTGCGTATTGGCGAATTGGCGACCAGATTTCCTGGAGATACTAGCCCGGAGGCGCGAGGACCCCCGGTGGGGCGTCTACTGGTTCAACCTGATTACTACTTCCTACCCACCTTGGAAGGTTGTTTGTGTTTCGATGTGTTCTTTTTTTTCTTTTCCATCCATCAAACTGATGCAACATCCTGGCGGAATTTCAAGCGTCGTTCACAGAACCGTTCTAGCTGGCGGCCGATATATTGCGCGGTTGATTGACTCCTGCCATCAGCATGTCGAGTGTGGCCGGTGCAATTGCCAGTGCTAGAATATTTTAATACTGATTACAAGAGCACTTTTAACTGGCCGGTCAGCACATACACAGGTACAGGAAAACCGATGTTGGGTGCCATTTTCGTGCGAGGCGTAGAGAGGAGTGCACAGAACAAACTCATGAAAATAGATGTGAAGCTCACGCATCGCTGAAGACGATACTGATTGGTGTTTCTATTTTCAGCAACCTTCCGCAATTATTTCTTCCTCCAGAAAGAATACAATCGGTTGGTTCTTAACTTACCATTCCGGCAATGGTTTTTACCAACAACTAACACTATTTCGAGGGAGTTTTCGCCGTGCTGCCGTCACACTGAAGGAACAGTAAACTAATCCAATGGATACTTGATTTTGTTCAAATGAATAAACACCTGAGTTGCGTCCAATGGATACTTGATTTGTCCCGATGTCAAGGTTATTACATGTGAGCCTTTTTTTCCGCCCCTCTCGCTATGACCTACGGAAACGCAATACAAATGCTAAAAATATAACAATTCCATGGGTCCAAGGTCCGAAGCCACGATACGACCTTTCACTACACACTGCGGAACGCCTCACGAGCCACGAGCTTCGTAGCCTTCTGGCAGCAACCAGAGGTCCAGAACCTTCTGGACCACGGGCATCTAGTCCCTGTGTGATAGACCACGTCTGAGACCAGACCACTACACCAGGAAGAGTCACTTCACTCAGTGACCTTGTGACCATTCTTTGCTTGGCTCCGCATCGGCAAGATCTGACAAACCGAGAGCGAAAGATACACGACGATCTCCTACTGCGGTGCACTACGCAATAGAGCACACGCCGCAATGGGGTCCGAGAATCGCCAGACCCAGGAGAGTTAAAAATAATTTGCTGCCGGACAAGTTTGAATTGTATATCGATCTACATTTCTCTTCTTGATAACCTGTTGCTTTATGGTGTGCCCCCGGGGGTGCAGGAAACAGTGTACGCAACCCCCTTCCCCGTGCACTCCAACGCGTTGAGGAATGGATCTTTCCGCTGGTGCGCGGACCCCAGCACCGAAGGACATCCAGTTCAGGACGGTTTTGCGCGTCGTCGCGACGCGTTTTGCGAGCTATATTTAGCGCAACTTTTATAGCTCATCTACGCCCTCCCAGAGCCGGGGCACAATACAATGTGGCGTTACTGATCTCGAATCTGATCACTCATTCATAGCCGATATGCGGTTTGGATCGATAGGATCGCGAATCAAGAAAAGGCAGGCTTGCAGGAAGTGCAGGACCCGATCGATCGGAGACACGGGAGAGCACGGACCGCATGGTGTAGGTGGTGTTTATTGGAGCATTTTTATAGTCGTCACGAGAAGCACACAATCAATCATCAATCAGCAATCAACCGCCCGACAGCTACCACCAGGAAGCGATCTAATCGAAACGACTATCGTTTGGTAGCGAAATCGATTCGCTGTGGCCCCGTTTGTCCCCGGACTCCTTGCCCCTGGACGTTGAAGCGAACTTTATCCCCAAACCCCCTTGGTCTGTGGCCAACCTTCCGACCTTTCGGCTGGTCCGGATACTTAATCCGTGGCGCACGCTAATTACCAAACGGCACGGTTGCCAGCTATGCGCGAGCCATTTTCAGGCTCATTTATCAGGCGACCACAAATTGGCGAGGGCAAGGCCGCCACTGTGCCGTGCGTGAAATCGAGTCACTAATCAAATTGAAGGAGGTACTAGAGATCTTACCGAGGGCCTTTGAATTCCGGAATAGAGGACACACATGTTCGACATCGTTCTTGCCGACTAACGGCTGCACATTCTCAGCCCCTCGGATCGGATCCGCATCAAATCGGCGTGTCATTGCTGCTGGAAGGATACGGCAGGACGTGTGGTCAGCCGTGGAAGTGCACCACCTCCCCCAAAAGCACCAAGGACCAACACAGCCCGACGAACGGTCCGCAAGAAGCTAGGCGGCGCTCGAAAGGCACACGCTGATTCCGATCTACAAGCCAGTCTCATTGCGCAGAGGCCATACTCGCAGAGGCCTCGTATCAAGGCGTTTGGCGTAGTCATTTTCATTCCAATAAAGATCGTTTATCGGTGCTGCTGGCCGGTGGGGCGTGACCTAAGTGGCTTGTACGCTGCGGACACACAGATGAGACTCAGTACGCGCGTCTAACGTGCTACATCGTATCATCGGCCCTGCGGCACCGTCCACCGCGTCGATTAACTGCAGAATTGCAACCGAGGCTACGATTGGAAGGGATTCAGTTTTGTTGCGATTCAACTCGTACACAGATGTGGGCCCTAATGGTGCGTGTATCGCTAATAGAAGTCCTCCAAGCGGTGTCTGGTGCGGGCGCACCAAGCGCTTGACATTGAAGCGACCGTTCGCCAGCCGGACTTCCTTCCTGTCGAACTACACCCAGTGGAACTGCCGGCCGTTTGTCTACTATCGAGACACTCGCGTCCTCGAGCGGCCATGACGTGCGTTACGCGTCGCGGCTAGCCGTGCAGGTGAACCGGTTT
>NC_064877.1:16335000-16350000 GCF_943734665.1 Anopheles aquasalis
TGGAGGAGCGAACAAATTGAATCATTAATCATGCGATTGATTAAAGCAACTTACAACAAATAGCAGACCCAGATTAATCGGTTTCTTTCGACCCCTTTTCTCAGGAACACCTCGACCAGTACCTGCCGATGACGATCATGGGTGTGTTCAGCATTATCGGTGCCTTCTCGTTGGCCGTACTGAAGGATAAGCTAAGCCCAAAGTACCGACAACGGAAGCTGGCCAAAAAGATGGCATCGAACGAGATCATACACAGTGAAGATGCTCGAGCGTAAGTATTGTCGATCAGATACGACGAACCTTGCTCCGCGAAAACAAATGTAATGCTCACTACTCGCATCTCTTTTAGGCGCATCGAATCACACTTTCCACGCCCGGCCGAAGATGGCGGTATTAGCAATATCGGATTCGCTCAGAATGAAAGCATTTTCCTGTGAGAATACGACACCTGTCTCTCTCTCGCTCTCTGTAGTGCACCCGTATGTTTCCTATTCGCATGTTCACACTTAATCATACGCAGACGGTGTTGGGCCTGGATCGTTAAGTTTCGCTTTAAGATGGCGGATTTATGTTTGTAGAGTTTAGACGTCGTAGAGCATGCTACTGCAGCTAGCCCATTAAAAAAAAAGAGAGAGAGAAGAGGAACGAGAGTTGGCTAGTCGCAGATAGCGAACCGGACAGGGAAACATTACACGAAAGACGAGGGTTATAGGCTACATAGCGTTTAGATGGTAACTTGTGGCATTCACCTCACCCCAAAACCGTGTAACCGCCTGTAGCAGGGCTGCGTAGTAGTGCAACGGTGATCGCGCACACCACGCCTTGTTGTAGAGGGGCGATGGAGCCGGGTCTCCCTTTTTTTTTGTTAGATTAGTCTTCTTATGCGCTGTAAGGATCGCAATAATGAACGATTGACACAAACCAGCAGGAACGGACAGGATAACGCATAACGATTAAAGAGCACAAACTTGTGATAATTACTCTAGTGGAGCAGCACTCCTGTTGAGTGCATGCCTGTGTGTGAAAGAGCTCCAGCGCCTCCAGAGGCAACGTGCAATGGGATACATCTCCAGATTCTGTTGCAAATGTTGCAATCATGCGCTCGAGGAAGGCACCATGACGGTAGAATATGGTAAGGAGATACTTTCCATAAGAATGATTAGGAAAATTGAAATAAAAAATAAATAAAACAATTGTTACTTACTCGGATCGCGATATTGTGTGGGATATTGTTTGCACCAGGAAAGGACATATCACCGGCCAGCCAGGAAATGGTGACACTCGGAAGTCGCTCCAAAAAGTACAATATAAATATCTAACCCAGCTCGCGCCGGTCGGTCGGTCGTTGCCATTCATTCGCTTCATTTGCTTTCGCCATTTCGCTGGGCTACAGCGCACTACAAATCTGGTTCCTGGCTGAATTTCTACTTCAATGGACACATTGGTTCGATCGGTTCACTGCATCGCCGCATGGTACCCGCTGTGGGAAGCCAATGTTGTCCGAGAACCAACATTGGAAAAAAGGAAAACATTAAGCCTGCGCCGACGCGCGTGCAAGCATTCGCTAACCCGGTTTCGGTGTTGGAATGTAACCCATCCAGCCAGCCCGGCAGCCCGGCAGACCACGGGCAGAGTCGCGGGTGCGGTTCCCCGCTCCTCGAAGGTGCACCGACCCAGTGCGTCGGCGGTTGTGGCCACGGTATGACGGGGCGTTTGCGCAATCTCGATCACACCGATCATCGGTGTCGACCAGCAAACGAGTTTACGATCCGAAACGGCTAAAGCACCGAGGTAATGGTACGAGGGCGGTCTGATCGAGAGACGCAGTATCGGTATTAACCCTTCGGTGTCAGTTTTAAGCCGGCAATTTTGCTGTTGAATTGTTGCTACAAATACTACAGGTTTGTCTCTTGTTGACAAGTCTACTGTTCCTTTTGTTGACTCGTGGCATTGAACTACTGAAGCAACAAAGTCACTTTATTACAATTTAAAATCATAAGACGTAAAGAAGGATATGTGAGAAGGAGACTGACCATAAAACGGATCGAAAATGGCTGGAATTATCTTACAAAAGCAGCGATCTCAGCAGCACCAGCATCGAACCTGCACTCAAGGGTCTCACGCGAAGAAAACCCGATCGCTCGGGCAGACTTTCGACTTCATCGACGCCGAGTGCTGGCCGATCTTCGATCGTGTAGAAAGTGAGAGTGTGTAGTAGAACCAACACCTTGCTTGCTGTGAGGTGTGAGCCTTTTAGTCGCTTGTATTAGTAACCCGCGTCGCGAGGCGTGCCGAACCATTTTCCTAAGAATACTCACCTGACCATCCTCCACCTCGCCTCGCGCTTTCAACCGGTGGCGCCGACCGACGAAGCAAAGCCCACAGCGACAGTGGGAAGGGGTTTACGTGTCGCAGCCAGCCAGCCAGCCAGCCCAGTGTACGGCGGCACTTTCAGGCGGTATAAGACACGGTCTCAGCGCCCCATAAACGGTTATTTGCTTGCGGTTCGTCGCTTGGAACGGTTTTGATCGCGGAGTGAAGTGTGCGTCAGCGCACACGTGTTTAGTGCGCTGTAGTGAGAGCCAGTGGAAAAAGGATAACGCCCAGGACAAGAGCAACGCTGAGTGAAAGTGTAAAATCGTAGCAGCTGAACCTGAGACGAAGAGACCATTCCGGGAATCATCCCGTACCGTGCTAGTGCGTCTCGAGTGGAGTGTGTTGAAGCAGACTGCTTGGAAGTCAACTAGAGGAGAGCAAAATGAAATATTCGCTAATTCTGGTATGTTTTCGTAATAAAATCATGTTTTATGTAGTCATGGTAGTGGCTGCAAAACATATTTCATGATTTCATCTCATTGTGAGATGCTTTTACATGTTAATACACCCATTTAACCTTGGATAAATCAAGCAGCATCGTTGTCTGTGCGACAAAAGCTTCTTGCGAATTATTATAAATGGTACAGGGTCTTGCAATGCATCCTTCACGCCTGCCTTGTCATGGCAGAACGAACCCGTCATCCATCATTCTCCGAAGGGAGATACCTTCCTCTGCACCATCTTTGCATCAACTTCGTGGTTGATCCTTGACCTTTTTAACGCATTGCACGCATTGTGTCGACGCCCATGCTGAGATGTAGGGCGCCGTAAAGCCCCTTTGCTCTGCAGTTGCACCTCAATGACATCACTTGATCGATCAACAGGCAAATCAAGGAGAGTGCTATGGAGGCTGTACACCATTAGCAGCAGCAGCAGCAGCAGCATGACACGCACTAGACCAGCCCTATGGAGCGCGGTCATATTTTTTTTTTATTTATTCCAGTTACCTGATTGCAGCACTAAAGTGTACAGCTTACGGGGGTGAAGGGGGTGCCCCCGACCCCGAAATGACTAACGACTGTGCCCGGCCCTGCCATGCCATGCTCCCTTACAGCTTTGCAGCCCTCAATCGCCACTTCATTGACGTGTTGAATGTGTCTACGGACCTACCAGAAGGTGGCCCAGCTCTAGGGGCCTTCAGGTGGCTGTTTGCTGTTGCCATCAAAACGGGGGTAGAGAATGTAGCCACCAGCTAAGGGTGGCTTGTGTCGCGCTACCGTGGAAGAGATCGCTGTCGTAAGATCAGAAGCGTGCTATCACTTGATTGGAGCTAAGGATTGGTGCCGCCGCCTGTTGTCCTGTGACATTTCCTCATTCTTGCGCCACTTGTTTGCTTAACGGGCGTCAATTTTGAATTCCAGCGCCTGTCAGTCGCTCTGTCTGGAGGGATATGATATGATTACGCGAGTCCTACATGGTGCTGTCGCTGATCACACACGGCGTTCGCTTGGGATTTGGTAACAACAGCAACAACTGCTGCATACACGAGAGATTTCCAGGCGCCAATGGCGACCGGCTTGTTCTGGTCGATATGTGGTCACGAGGTGTCTAGCCGACATCGATGTTTTATGCGCTCCAGCTACAACCGCGCGACAGTCACAGTCCATTGGCCACACATTGCCTTTTGCTGGCTGCAAGTTGTGTTGGTTATCAAGTTACGGATTGTATTCCTGGCTCCATTCCGCTTGCATAACCAAATCGTTGTTCGCGCACACAGCATAATTATGCTCGCACAGTCTCCTGCATGCGGTTGCATGTCTTTCTCCGCAACAACAACAACAACAAAAAACTAATTTAATTTTTCCTAGAAGAAAAAAACTGAAGCGAAACCGCGAAAACATCTTGTTAGTGGACCATTTTTCATCGCCAGGCAAGCGTGTAAACGGTCAACAACAGTAGGGTAATCTATCCGCTCGCTAATGAATAGCCAAACACTCGCTACACACGCTACACATTATCTCATACGCCGTTTGGGGGGGGCCTTTCATCCTCGGCCACGGAATCCAATCGTTAATTACCGTGAATTCCAATCCGAATCCGTTATGCACCATCATCATCATCTAGCTATCTAGATAGGTGCGGGAATGTGCGGCATACCGGCATAGGTCTTTCCCTTTTTCACCCAATTTCCAGCCTGCGATTACTGCATCGCCGTTGGTTTGTTAGTTGTGGCGATGCAATACACATTTCCGATTAGTGATCACTTCCGCAAGCTATTTCTCTCTCTCTCTCTCTCTCTCTCTCTCTTTCTCTCTCTTTCTCTCCGCGTCGATAAACGATAAATCAAAAGACTGTCCATCGGCATCGGCACCCCTAAATCTTGTTCCACATGCGCTCCCCTCTAGCAAGCGAATAGAAAGACTTCAATGCCAGCGAAAGGTGAACTGAAACGAACCCCCTTTGGGAGGGGTGGCGGTCAATAAGCGACGGCTAATGGAGAGTGTATCATAGAAAGGCCAAACAAATTAAAGGAGGCTTTACCATGGTCAACGTTGAATTGGGGAATGGCTTTACTCTTGAGGTGCAAATTGCTTTTATTAGCTGTTGTTGCTCTCAATCAACTTTACCTGCAACAACACGTTGTTATGATCACTTATTCTCAAATTTAAGCTTTAGCATTACGTTTATATTATTTTTAAAAGAGTATCAACATTGACAAGTCTCACTTTCTATACTTTACATGGCATAGTGTATGGTATATTGTTGCTTACATATTAACCACACCATTTGCAACGCGATTTCGGCAAACTGGACCGTATCGATTAAGCGCATTTCCAGCAGCACCTTCAGTAGCTATTCCACCTCTCTCTTTCTCTCTCTTGCTACTATTCATCGAGCTAATAGCACGGACAGCACGATGAGGCTAACGAACCCCAGCCGGTGGACACATAATGTGCAGGCTGCTGGCACCAGTAGCAGCTGGCTACTGCTACTTTTATCGATTGTCCTCCGACGTTTCGTTCCTCGACGATCCCCCGGGCTAGCCAGCGAAAGCGCTAAACGCGGAGAAGCCGGTGAGATGGATACGTAACCGAACTTCTCCGTCCCACCGCCTAACCAATCGGGGCGAGTGCGGTGAGTGAAAGGAAAAATTCATTCCCCACCACCCCCCAAAAGGGAACTGTATGTCAGGCGACAATGAGGCCTTATGGAGCATTAAGGATTCGGCGGATACGGGCCACGAGCACGTCCTGGACTCGCCCAAAAAGTGATCTGAGCCCCAGTGCAGCCGTACGTGTTCTGCATTCGGTTTTTTGCAACGGTGTGAAGATTGAATTACGTAAAGTGCAGTCGCCACTCGAGCCATTGCACCATTATCCTGGCCCGTGCTCCCGTTTCTGCCCCTTTTTTTGTTTGTCTGGTGCATGTGCATTACCGGCAAACCTGTTTGCGTGCGCTTGCTTGAGCGCCACAGTGGAACGGAGAAGTGCTTGACATTCGGGGCTCGCGTGCAGGATCATAATTTGCCTCGGTTACACAACGTGTTTCGGGAGGATGCAACTGGTTCAATGCGGTGTCCTTGGCACGGTGCTTTCGATGAAGCCGCTCAGCATTGTTGTGAGCTAGATAGATTGCAAACTAGCAGCCCGGATGCCGATGGCAGAGCAGTTACTTTCCATTTTCATTCCCTGAGCCAATTGCATGCAGGACAACGATTGTTTTACTAAACAATAGAGTATATCATTTGAATGGCATTAAACCGGAGTGGTAAGCGATTTTCTGGGGACTCACTCGGCCACGAGTCTTTTCAATTGCTCCAGCTTTCTCCCCTCCAGCACCGCGCACCGCCCACCGAGCGCTTATCTGGTGACAATGGCGAGCATAAAAACGGATTTACTGAACAGATCCATCACTTTCGCCCTACGCCAAGTGTTTCAAATGAGATGCAAATTGTGCCCACGATGAAGTGTCAGACCAACGTTGTCCTCGTCAACGGGCGGGCCAAGGTGCAGACGATGAATATCAATTCGGTGTGGCTCACATGTGCTCCCGATTCCCCCGGATAGGCTCTAGACGTGGGGCTTGTCGTGCTTGTCAGACTTGTCGTCTTGGCCGTACGGTACGGGCAGACTACCAGCGTGATGCATGGGACGGCGTCTACAGCGTGTGCTGAGCGCTCACCTCAATGGCACCGTTCGTTGCATGCCTGATTGATGAACTTTCCAATCCAGAGGGGGTTGACCTGACTAGAGGAGGATTGTCATTGTTTCGGTTCGATGGAGGATTCGGGGGGGGTGTAAGAGGAGAACCATTTAGCATACCGTTCCAACGACCCCGATTATTTACCAGGACACCAGTCGGTCGGATGGTGGATTATGCTACAATTTACCTGGAAAACGATTTATACCTGCGCTACGTCTCGTAAGTACGCTGTGATTGATGGGCAGCTGCGTTAGACACCGTGCTGAGGCAGATTGGGAACGAAAAAGTGCAGATTTGCAAACTGAATGCCGTAGCGCGTTTAGCGGAACTTTTTGGTAAAACCAGGCATCCTGGTGAACGCCTTATAAAAGGCAAATCATCGTGGGAATCTTTGCTCTTCGAGAAGATAAATTAAATGTCATAATCCAAAAGAATCCAGCTCGTTCTCCATCAACGTTGCTCCATCCATTCGCTTATTGGTTGATTCATTTTCCATCCAAACCATTGAGCCACCTGCGTTTCTCACAAAGATTCCGGGTGAAACCATAAATTTGGAAACATACAGTTGTGTTCAAAATAATAGCAGTGGCTGGTTCAAAAGCTAAAAAGTAACATAAAATGATAATTCATGCATCGATTCGAAATCTGTTTGTTGTGTATACAAAAAGGAACAAAACTAAATAAGAATGCATAGTTTACTTTTTAAAATCAGCCCATTACTAAGGGCAATTTTAAAATAACTAAAAAAGTAGCTGTTCAAAAAAATAGCAGTGTTTCACCATTCCTAGTATTTTCACTCGAGAATATCAAATTTGAAAAGAAAAATAGGTTCCGTGGTACTGACATTGTTTTTTCCACTTCAATACTTTGTAGAATAGCCTTTATTTTTTATTACAGAGGCGCATCGCTTAGGCATAGAGCTTCCAAGTCTTTGACATCGAGGGACAGGGATCGCAGCCCACGATTTACGAATTACTGACCAAAACTCTTCCATTTTCATCGGCTTTGCTTCCGAAACAGCACATTTGACATCTACCCATAGATTCCCAATGGAATTGAGATCAGGAGACGGCGCTGGCCACTCCATAACCTCGATGTTCTTCGGCTGAATCCACGCTTTTACGCGTTCACTAGTATATTTAGGATCATTATCCTGTTGAAATAAAAATTTCAATGGAATTTCTTCTTCAGCATAAGGAAGCATGACCTAGACAAGGATTCTGGTGTATGCATTATGGTCTATGATGCCTGGTATACGATAAAATGGTCAGGCAATATAGGAGGAAAAACATCCCCATACTATTATATTGGCCTCCTCATTTTTCAATGTCCTTACCGTATTCCGTGGTCGAAATTCTGTGGCAAATGGACGTATTACGTACTAACGACGGTATTTTGATCCAAACAACACTATTTTGGATTCATCAGATCACAAAACATTGCGTCATTTTTCCTTGGACCAGTCCACGTGGATTTTTGAAAACTTAAGACGTTTAGCAACATGTTGATTCGACAACAAAGGTACTTTACGGGGACTTCGTGCGTACAGATTAGCTTCTATTAATCGTCCCCTGACTGTTACTGTGCTCGCAGACAAGTCCAATGCATCCCTAATCCTGTTGGAAGTGATTGTTAGATCTCTCCTCGACATGTACACTATCTTTCAGCCAGTCTCCTGAGACTTGCATCGCTGCCGGCACTCGTTTTTGCCTCCGCTTTCCATTTTAAATCATTGCTGATCATTTTGGCAAAGCATCCCAGTAGTTCTTGAACCTGCAAATACGATTTTTCTTACTTTTCCATATTTTTAAAATAAAATTCCGATTCTCATCAGATCAATGGTTAGAGGGTCCCATTTTACTGCTGTAAAAATAAAAAAGTCTTGCCTTTCGTTAATTTTTTGCTTTTTACATATTAACCGATTGATGGAAAAGCAAAACGTGCAAAGAATTTTTTTTAAACACAAAATAACAATGAAAATAACTTAGAACCACTCACCACTGCTATTATTTTGAACAGTAAAAAACAGACGTTGCAGCAGTTTTTCGCAAAAATATCAGCAAGTTATGATATTCTTGGTGCAAGTAGTATGTCTATCTTATCAGTGATCCCACCACTACACACCCACATGATTGATTGATAAAATAGACAACGCATACTTGAATAATGATCATTTCTTTACTGGGTGGTTCGGCACTGCTATTATTTTGAACACAACTGTAAAACGCTCGAGAGCACCACCGCTGCCAAATGTCAACAGGACCACCTTCCCCCCGGGGGAAGTGAAGCTTAGGTTCTTATCGTTGCCAATGGTTTAACCTTTCGTAAACGACCACAGAACAAACTCGATCTGCGATTGTTTCTACGCGATTGGCAGCCATCAGTGTTCCGCCCTATCGCCCTCTCGTGATCAAATATCCATCGCAAAAGCATCGAACAAATGCTAAACAGCTCTTTGGCGCGCTTTAGTGGTGGCAATCGATCATCCAACTGATCGATCGGTGTGTCTCCATCGCAATGGTCGTTGCAAAAAGACTCCATCGGTTACCGCGCTATTGCATATCATGCTGCTGCTGCTGCCGTTGCTGCCGTTGCTCCAGTTATCGATCTTTTCAACACAACTTAATTGCTTTGCCGGCAGGCCCGGGGTTCGCAATCTTGCTCTCGTCTCTCCTACGTCTTACGTTGAGGAATTGAGGAACTGTTGAGGAGCGTTACTGAAGGCTTTTGACTGACCAACTGACCCGCTCCAAATCTACGTCTCTCGCTCGTGATTCCAAATGAAATTCCAACACGCCCAACAATGGTGGTGCCGGAAGCGGAAACGTCTCATAGAGCCTGTCAACGGTTGATCGCCGGTCACCTAGGCATTAGCCACATATGAATTGTCCCGGCCCAAAAAAAGACTCAACTCGACCGAGCGCTGTGCAATCGTGGCGCTTATGGCCTTGTCACCGATAATGGGAGCGATATATAAAGAGCTGTTGCGTCTGTCTGGGCGATTGGTTGTAGTTTTTTTGGTTTTTCGCGGAGGTGAAGGTGATCGCGTCTATCGTATCACTTTATGAGACATGTGGTTCAACGGATTGGCAGACAAAAAAAAAACATTCGATCGAAGGAGGCGTTCTGTTCGCGGTGAACGAGCAGCTGGCCAAGTGCCAAGTGATCGATTCCGCGCGACGGGATTGCGATACGATCGAAAGTTAGTATCTAGATTCTGCTCCGTCTATATAAAAAAAAGGCCCATTTATCATAGTGCCTGTTTGCTAAATGGCCACTACCATCACCGCCCAGCTCGCGTCGTGACGGAGCTCGCGATCAGTTCCGGGATTGTAAAGAATGGCCGACGACTTGACCGACGACTTTCACTTTCAAATCGGCATCGGGAGTGTCCGATCGGTGAGCCGTTCTAAAATTGTTCCAGTGTTAGTGGAAAGGAAAAATTCCACGCACCTCGTGGCGCCTCCTAGCCTATGCTCCGAGGCCAATGACCTTCAGAACATTGCATCTTACATTTTCCCCCGTTGCCGGCCGGAAAACGGTCACGATTGTCCGAGGCACTGCACTCTCACTCACAATGGACGCCACTTTGCTGCTCTTGACCGTCTTGCCGTCTGAGTGTGTGGGGCCACAACCCTCTCGGTGTCAGCTGAAGGGCGTAAATCGTTTCAAGTTTATCTCGTTACACGATCTGCGAAGATCATCGAACTCCGGACGATCGACCCCCAGCCGTGGGGGGAGTCGGTGCAATCTAGTGGACAAGATGTCACTTCCCCGGACACGGTGCTTCGGTGTGTTAATTGCAGCGCTCTAGCGCCTAGCTATTATCCAGATTGGGATGATTGGGAGGACAAACCAGATGGAGGAAAGGGGGCACCATAAAATGCAGAGTGAAACGAACGTAAACCAAGGCAACGCTTTCTCTTGCTCGGATCTTGTGGTCGTGCCAACGTGCAATCGAAAAGCCATAAAATGCACATCATCTTGCAGCTGGGGCACATTTCCCCTCCCGTGGGCTGCATCCACCGTTATCTGGTGGTAGATCGGAAAAAATAGGCTCGAGGTTTCGCTTGATTGAGATGAGCAATTGCCAAAGGAAAGCGGTCTATTGGCAGTCGATCGTCGGCAGTCGGTTACAACAGGTTTACTTAATCTCTTTCCCCTATTTATGGCCAGCAGTATGTTAATCATCTCTCTCTCTCTCTCTCTCTCCGGTTTGCTTCTTCTTCCTGTGCACCTGTTCCAGGTCCCGCTGGCGGGCATCATTACACTAGCGACGGCCCAGTACGGTCCAGCGCCGCCAAGGATCAACATCCCGGGTGCGATCGCGTTGCCGCCGATCCGCGAGGAGCGCCTGCTGCCGCAGCAGCCACCGCAAGTAATACGCGTCCGGCGTCCGGGTGCGGTGCGCCTAGCGCCACCGAATGCCATCCACCACCAACTGCCCAACTCTCCAACTCCCAAATTCCACGATCCGAGCCCGCTCGAGCATAAGCCGGTGACCGAGGAACCGGAGGATGACTTCCGGCCCGCCTTCATCCCGCAGCTTCAACCCCACCAGCCCTCTCCGACCCCGTTGGCGGCCGCCGCACCCATCGGCCTACCAGCCCAGCAGCATCCTCTGCCGGACGAGCAGCGCCAGCAGCCACAACAGCAGCAGCAGCCACTGCACGATCTACAGCAAAATGTTCTCTCTCGCTTCAATGCACAGGACAACCGGCCGGTACCGATCTCGCGGGCCCAAATCCCGGAGCGTTTCTTCGCCACCGACAAGGAATCGATAGGGCCGAGCAGCGGTGGTGGCCAGCGCTTCGCCATCGAACGTCCCCAGCCGCAGCAACCGGCGCCCAAGCAGTACCGACCGGCACCAGCGCCCCAGCAGATCGCTCGTCCCGTCGCGGCACCACCGGCACGCCAGCACTACCAGGACCAGGATCAGGAGCGTCGCCCGGTTGCGCAGCATCATCAGCAGCCCGGACGCAGCCATTCGCAGCAGGAGGAGGACCGTAAGCGCAAACCGGTCGCACAGATTCTGCGCAAGTGGCGCGAGGAGCACGAGGATGGTTCCATCACGTGGGGCTTCGAGAATGACGATGGATCGTTCAAGGAGGAAACGATTGGCATCGATTGTGTGACGCGGTACGTTTTTTTTTGTTTTGGGAAGACCAAGGCCAGTTGAAGATAGAATGCCTTCTCTCATGTTTTCCGTTGCATTTTCTCTTCCAACAGCGGACGGTACGGTTACGTCGATCCGGATGGTGAGAAGCGCGAGTACAACTACGAAACTGGCATCCTGTGTGACCCGAACAAGCGCGATGAGGATGATGATGAGGACAATCTGGAGGTGGACTACCAGGAGAACAAGGCCGTCCTGCCGAACGGTGTGCGCCTGAACCTCAACAACATGGGCAAGAAGCAATCGAAACGACCGGGTGGTGAACAGCAACAGCAGCAGTACTACCGCAACTGAAGAAACTAAATAGTTGCAATCCGTTTGTGCGATGGTGGTAAAATCGAAATGTATTTATTACAAGCACACCCTAGCACGCGCTCTTCCCGGGACAGAAACGGGGCCGGGACCGGGTCCGGTCCTAGCTACCTCTCTCCGGAAAGAAGCCCAACTCCCTACCCTTCCTTCCTTCCCGTTCTGTGTTTAAGTCTTAATTAATGAGAATGCACTACATCAAATACGCCGAGGTACGGCGAAAGAGAGACCGGTACGTGTGGGTGTACGCAGGAGAATGCAATAAAGTTGACCGTTACAGTTGGTGTGACGCGTGTGATTATCAAATTTTAAACGTAAACTCGCTCCGGTCTTCAATTTCTTCTGGAAGATGGTCCCTTCCATAATGGTCTTTTATCGAAAAACTAAATGAAAAAGGTTCTAGCAAATTGGCACCCTAGAGAAAGGGGGGGGTGCCCACAAAGCGCGCCCAGGCCTTGGCTCTTAATATGGACGCTGTCGCCGCGGAGGAGGCATACGGTTCGGGGGCGTAATGTTAATGTCCATAAAGTCCCCGATGGTGAACTTGGCTTGGGCGAGCGTTTTCGAATCGTCCGCCCCTTTCTGGCCGGAACAGGTAACGCCGATTTCGCGCATCCGAAACGAGGAGCCCCGGTCCGGGTAGACGACGGCGAAATCGAAGTAGGTACCCTTACGGCGCGTCTCCGGATTCACGTCCCGCACCAGCGTCGTCAGTTCGCGTAGCGTCGCATCCATCCAGGTGTAGATCTGCAGCTCGTTCGATGGAACCTTGCCGTAAGCGTACTCGTTCGCTGAATGATGCCGTCCGGTCGAACAGAATACTCGCAGTAACAACGGGCAGGTCTGAAATGGAGAGGAATTGGTTAAGCTGCAACAGAAAAGCCGGTTGGACGTGCCGTTTGCTTACCTTCTCCCGATCGACTGATTTCGCGGGTTGTGGCTTCTCTTCCACGATCATCGATTCTAGACCGGCCATACTTTGTACTGATACGGTTTGGTGCACTAGCGAACACTATCTAGGTAATTGGAACACTGTATGGTAATTAGAAAAACGGAATTAAGTAGACTTCCGGCGAATGAAAAATACAATTTTGGCTGCTTGTTTATATCCGAGATTGACAGAAGAGTGCGAGAGGGAGATAGAAGGAGAAAGCAAGATGGCACCAATAACCAAGATGGTTAATAGAGAACAAGGTTTCTCTACAATGAAGGAGCGACAGTGATTTGAATGCGGATTTGCATAAACGGTTACGCGTTGGAGTATTTATTTCGCATTTAAAATTACGTTAATTTCTCATAGACATTTTGATAGCTACTTATTGGATTCCACTCCTACTTTTTTAGCACGGCTTTTAGCTCATTCATAAGCATCGATCCCACGACCAGCTTCTCGCAGTTAACGGTTAGATGGTAGTCAGCAGCACCGGTGGATCCATTTTTCCGCTCCAGCACAATCAGCACCAGACTTTTCGAGCTCATCGTTTGCCCGGCAAACAGATACCGTTCGGTCGGCCCCTCCTCCGCACCGCTCAAAGCCACGCTTGCAACGTTGCTGGCCTCAAACACGGCCTTCTGAAGGCTTTTGTCCGTCGGCGAAAGCGACTCGTTTAGCTCTAGACTACAGGAATGTTCGGTCATACCACGCAATTTGCCTCTCTCTGCATCGAACGTTGCCTCCGAGATGGCGACTGATCGTACCATCTCCCCGACCGGTGCCTTAAGCGTCACCTGGCTCGTACCACTGCCCGACCGGATCTCGAACGCGATCGGTTGGGTGGAATCGTTAAAGTCAACTCCCAGCATTCCCACGACCGATTGACCGGGATTCAGTCGACTGATGGGTGCGAAATCATTCACCGCTACTCCCACCGGCAGGTTCGCCTTTTTGCCCACCTCAATGTCCACCAGCTCCACGTTGCCGTAGTTGGTGAAGACCAACTCGACGGAAACCATACGGGAGGAGTACAAATGTGGTGCACGAACGAACCGATACTCGATACCGAGCCCAAACCCGTTCACTTTGTTCAGCAACTCACGCTTCTTGGACGGAATGAAACTGGGCCCCACTAGCTCGACCGATGCCCCCATTCCTACGAGACCACCACCGGGGGCCGCCATCGGTGTGAGGAAGCCACCCATCGAAGGCGTCATTACGGGACCGATCGGTGGAATATCATCGAGGTCGAGCAGAAGATCGAGATTGCTTTTGGCCGGGGGTGCCCCAGCTGCTCCTGGTGCTTGCTCCGTTGATGATGCTTTCGGCTTCACCTCGCGTCCTTTCTTTGTGTCCGGTTGTTGCTTGTTAGTGGAAGAGACGGCCGACACCTTGGAAGGCTTCTTCTTTCCAGAAGATGATGCGGAAGACGCTGAACCGGAAGTGGAAGAGTCGTAGCTATCGCTGCTACTATCTTCCTCGCTATCCTCCGTGGAGCTTTCCTGTTTCGATTGGCTTATTCCTTCGACCTCGTTGTAGGCCGTTTTCGAGAACCGATCTTCATCGTTTCGATGTTTGCTCTTTGCGTTCGAGCGCTTCGAGGATGCTCCGTCCATGCCCAGCTGTTCCTCATCCTCGGAGGCGGCCGACGATTCACCACCGCTACTATCGTCACTTCCGCTTTCGCTCGAACCACTCGATGAGCCCGATCCGGAAGAAGACGATCCCGAGGACGATCCAGAGCCCGAGCTGGATTCCGAATCCGACGACGATCCTGCCGATGAAGCACCCTCGGTCGTAGTGCTGCTTTTGTCCTCCGATCCCGAGTAGAATGATTTAGTTTTCTTTTTACGACGATCAGTGCCTCCACCGGATGCAGCATTTCCGCTACCTGTACGGCTGTCACCTCCTCTATCGCCTCCCGGATAATCACTGCCAGCGCCAGATCCGACAGCTGCCGGTTGTTCCACATGGCGCACCGAACTATCCGGTGCAACGGTCGGCCAAGCCGGTAAATCCTGATACCCGGTCGTGGGCATGTTAAGGTAGTGAGACAGCGATC
>NC_064877.1:16355000-16362500 GCF_943734665.1 Anopheles aquasalis
TCTTCACCTGCCGACCGGTTGCAATGATCTGCGCCATGTTGGCTAACCGCACATCCTCATACAGGAGCAGATAGTATAGGAGGAGTAGCTGTGGCGTGAGATTCGGTTGCCGATTGCTCGATTCTCCATCCACCTCCATCCCAGATGGTTGTGACGGGTGGTGGTGCGGGTGATGGGGATGATGAAGCACATGATCTTTCTTCGTACCCTCGCCCGCAACCGATGCAGCCCTTGAACTATTTGGGGTAGATTGAAGCGACTGTTCTCGGCCCCATAAACCGGGCCCATTCTGGAACACTTGCTGTATTTCCTGTTCCGAAAGCGCCTTGTGCGTGTGCTGCTCCAGCATACCCTTCTGTTGCGGGACAATGATCGAGTTCACGTACACCTCGATCAGAGCGGGAAGCACTGGGTGCATCGGAGTCACCGAATTGCAGATCTGTCGATAGATCCAGCTCTTGATCGGTACTTTGTGCTTGGAGAAGGCGCGCGACTTGAGCAGCTGATGGATGCAGTGCACCGGCAGGTAGCCCGGTATCGTCGCGTTCAGATTGGGCGTAACGGGCACCTTGACGGCATGGGCCGCCACGACCTGTTCGGTGAATATTTCGTGCGTAAAGATGTGCTTGATACGCGTCGTTGTGGTCGGTCGGAGCGACAGTTTCATTCCCAACGTTGCACAGGCCAACTCGCAGATGTGCGTCAGCTGATTGCTGTGGAAGTGAATGGCCATCAGGAGCAGCATTTCCCCGAACGAAGCCGACACTTCGGAGACATTTTCGAAGTAAGCCTCCTCTCGGATTAACCACTGGATCCACTCGTTCACCTTGTTATCCGGGGCTTGCGGAGGGATAAGCGATGGACAGGCAATCAGCATGCAGAGACCCAACGACACAAACCGAATTCCGGCCGGTGTTGGTGGAGGCTTCGAGGTAATTAATTGCATAAGCAACTGAATCTCTTCATCGAAGAATTTTATCCCCGAAATGCCACGCAACGCACAGTACAGTCGCATAATGACGGCCGCCTGCACGACCAGCTCTTCGGGAATCGACCCATTCGGTGATTGCAGGATGATGCTCTGTAGCTGCCGTAACAGTTCCTCACGCAACAGCATCAACACCTCTCCCTTACGCTTCTGATTGTTGCGTATGTAGACCGCGAAGCTGGATCGAATGTTTTGATCGTTGCCAAGCAGCAGCCCAGAAACGAAGGCAACTAGATTCTGCGGATCCTTCAAGCTTAGCTTGATCATCAATGATGGCATTTTGACTGTTTCCACGCAGATTGTACGCATCGAGAGGGCCTGGCTGGGATTCATCTCGCTCAGCTCGTACAGAGCGGCCAGCTTCACCCGCCCATCGGTCGTTTCCTCGTCCCCGTTCGTGATGAGTGCCGTCACCACCTCGCGAAAGCAATCGGGCATGTTGGCGACAATCCAGCACACCAGCTTGCATCCATTCCGTACGTACAGTAGCGTTTCGATAACTTCCTGCAGGTTCAGCAGCGAAGGTAGTTCGGCCAGCGCAATGCAAATGATGTCCGCTATCTCCTCGAGGAAGATTTCATTATCGAACAGTTCCGAAGAGCGAACGGTCGGTTCGCTGGAGCAGGGTTTCTGGAGCAAGGCTTGCGTGGCCGGATCATTGAGCTGCGCTTGCAGATAGAACAGCTCGGACAGTACCACCCGGACCTTGTTCGTTTCATCGGCCCGCTCAAACCCCATCACAATCCCGTTGGGCAGGCTGTGGAACTGAGCCGAATCTTGTGTGGTGTAACCGATCTTTTGCCTGCAAAGAACAATCAAACCAGATCGTTAGTGATGCCTACCGGGTGCCGGGAACCGCGGACAAACCTGATCTGTTGCTCCTTCTTTACGTCGATCTCGAGCTCGTGATAGTTAACCTGCAGCAGCGAAACGATGTTGTTGACCACCTCGATGCCGACCAGCAGCGAGAGGATCTGCTTTCGCGCCTCCACCCAACCCGCCGTGTTGTCCAGCGGTGATAGCAGACTCATACGCACCAAGCACGGTAGCAGCGGGCGGATTTCTTGCGGGCTGCATGTCGCCAGTTGCGCGATATCCAGGTTCTGCATAGCGCCGAACGCTTTCGCGGTCACCGGCGCGAAATTCATGATTGCCTTTTTACGTGGCTTCGGAGCGGCGCTAAAAGGCGTGTTTTGGTTGGTATTTTGGTGGCGAAATTCCCCGTCCGGCTGGATGCGGATGCGTTCGTCATGCGGCACTTGCGTGCACCTTCTCGCTGGTAAAGCACAATTTTGCACTACTGTCGTATTCTACTACTCATCGTAAAATAACTTTTCCTCAACATTTTAACAACAAAAATTTCTCCGGCGTCCGCCAGCCCGTGATTTTGACGAGCCCACGAAGAAAAAGATGCGGCCATTTTGATCTAGATCAGTTTGAATGTTGGCGCAATTTTTTTAACAGAACGGTTTGAAAAGTTTAGATAAACGTGTTACAAATTAACATAAAAAATTAACGTACATATAATGATAGGTTTATTTAATTTGACACAAACAATTGTCAATACTTAATTATTGATTGCAAGTTCCCTTGTGGCCACTTATGTTACCTGCGAGTTCTTTGGAGAAATAAAATCTAGATTGTATTGTATGAAATATTATTTTTCCAAAGACTCTTGAAAACGTGTTAACAGAATGCCTCGGCCATAACATCCTTGAGAAACGCCGGCATGAATGAATGACTGAATGGGGCCGGATACCAATAATAAAGACGAATATGTGGAGGGGATTTCGTTGTGTGCAATGTGTGTCAATCTGGTGGTTAGTCCTTCGAACACAAAACATCGCTGCCGAACAATCGCAAAACATTTTAGACAAAATACCACACGCTGGATCCGATTATCTTCACCTTTACCTTGTGCCGGTATGACACGCAGACGCATACGCGTCGAATGCGAAGGTTCCACGATCTCCACGAGTGCGTGCTACGCGCGGTGATGCCACCGCACCACCTTCACCGTGAACGTGGTGAGCAATTGGAATAATTTCAACTATCACGTACCACTGCCGCCCTCGGCTGCTTGCATATAAAGCAGCCGAAAGTGTCACCGCGGTGGGGACGGCACTCCCGAATAGACCAGTATTGACTTGATGCCAAACCTAAAGTGACGAGGACGCGCAGACGAGGAGCGTTCCCAATCGAACGGGTGCATGCAGTCTAGTAAAGTTCAGTTCATGATTGTAGCGCGTACGGTGAGGGAATCCAACGTGCTGTATCGACGAGTGCAGGTGTGCCGAAAGTGAAATGGCTAGTTCCAGAATGGCATCGAGATGTGTTAGCATAACGGTGATAACCGTCGTGATACTATCAATGGTGGGTTTATACAGCAAACGGCAGTGTGTGTTCGGTAGTTTGCACAGATCTGCTCACGACACGTGCTATCTTTACAGGTATCCCTAGGGCTGTGTAAACCATTCCTCGGCGATATCCTAGCCAGAGCGATCACCTCATCCTCTACACCCGACGATCCTCAATCACACATCAGTGATTTTAGAATGACCTCCAAAATGGATACATTAGCGGCCAAGCTCAAGCTGGAAGATTCGAATGCCGTTGTGTCCAAAAACCAATCGAAGCCGTCACTAAACGAAACGCTAAACGAAGAGAGTGAAGAGCCAAGTTCAGGCGAGTCTCCCGAAGAGTTTCTTACCCCTCCCATTCCTACCAGCTCCTATTGGTCAGCCCCGTGGAATAGGACGGAAGTGTTGGCACGGTTCATTGACAACTTTGTTCGACCGGTACAGCAAAGCATATCTTTAGCCTTCGAACGCTTAGTATCGCGCAATCCTTTCAACACCGCTCCCAAGAGTCAGGAAGATACGATCGTGGCTCCGCGCAAAGCAGCAACGAGTGATGTAGAACATGTTCTGAAATCGCTCTCGGTCAATGACACAGATGAGCTCGGTTTAGAACTGGTGGCACTGGACGAGGGCATCGTCGCCGCGCTTATCGACCCATCAGTGAACGGTAGCACACTTGTCAGCCAGCTGCAGGCACGTCGGCATATGATTAGACGGCGGGTGGCGAAGGCACTGTCCTCCATTACGGGGCTACTTATACTGGCAGCAAACACTCGCCGAGAATCAAAGTCCCGCAATAGACGCTCGATGGAGATCACCGGTAGCGAGGAGCTTGAGGGCAGCGGCACCATTCCTGATATTTACAATGAGATATCGACCGGTGACAACGATGATTCACAGAGCTTTGAAGATCCACTGCAAGACGAACCATTCCAAGGAAGCAACCGTACCGACGCGGGAGTCCCTCGGCGAAACGTAGAAGCGTTTGGCATATTCATACTGGAAGTGTTTGGCTCGATTGCGGGCTTTTCGTGGGGCATTTTTAAGCAAGTACAGTCACTGTTCTGGTAACAGTGAATCCATGGCCATCCGGTTTTTAAATAAGATTTAATGTTGTAAATACACATATTATTTCCATACAATGCTGTTAGGTAAGGGCTAATTGTAGGATTAAAAGTTATCACTATATCACAATCCAAAACGCAATGGAGGCACGACGACCAACGCCATCGCTATGGAACTGGAGCTGATGTCTAAATCTGTAATACAAGGAGAAGAAACTGTTAGCTGTGGATGTTCTTGGCATTCCATTAAGTATGATCTTACCGCGTATCATGAGCTTCGTTCGTGATACCACGTCCGACTTTTCAATGTCCTTCCGCTCCAGTAGCTGCGATAGCACATACTGCAACTGATCCTTCGCAGTAGGGAAATCCATTTGCGTAATCTCCGCCATAATTGCCTCGGAATAACCCTGAACAAATCGAAGAATATGAAGAGTTTATAAAATTCTAACCACCCCAAACCGTCATGAGATGCTGTACCTCGTAGTAGTTGAATAAATTATTCTTGGCCTCTCGCTTGAGCAGATCATACAGTACCAGCATATGCAGGTATGGTTTCGTGGGTGGCACCCTCTTTTTGCCGCCCTTTCTGTTGCTCTTCTCCGGTAGATTAGTGGACCCACGGCCATAACTATCGTCGTAAACACGGCGGAACTCATTTGCATTATCCGATGGTCGTAACGCGAGCGGTTCATACGTTTCTGCATTAATATCCTGCAACAGCTTGAGTGGTAGCACATCCAAAAACTCGACATTCTTGAGCGCTGGATGGAGAGAGAGAGAGTGGATAATACATTACAGGCTTCTTTCCTACCATCCGGATAGATCCAACTCACGGTTATTCTGTGTCTTCTTTCGTTTGGCTTGCAAGAACCACTCTGCGAACGGTTTGTCGCTCCAGAGCAAGCTCACGGTAGTAGTTTGTTCAGTGGTGCTGCCAGTAACCTCCTCCACGCTCGTTGCTGGCTGAGTCACCGTAGTACTAGCTGTGCTAGTAGTCGTACGCATTGTGGTTGTTGTCACTGGTGTCGGCGGTGGTTTCTCGGGTCCATAGTATCCCGGTTTGTGAGAGCTAGTCGGGATCGTTTGGGTATCTGAGAAATGAAGGACCGGAATTGATAGATCACTTTGCAATTCGCATCAACCAGAGTCCTCTACCAACCAACCTCCTAGTGGAGCCACTGTTACAGAACTTTCGGTCGTAGACAGAGTAGTCGAGGATGTGGTAGTTGTCGAGGTCGGTAGGCTTGTCGTTGTGCTCGGGGCTGACATTAGTGGCTCGTACTGGATCATTTCGACGCAGTGATGCAGCACCTGCATCGCCACCGGTATATAGTTGTCCACTAGTAACGGGCCATTTTCTGCCAACTTTTCTATCTCATCCTGTTGTGGGTCTTTCGCTGCACCAACCTTTCGTTGGGGAATAACGAAGAAAAACACCTTTCGTTACCGTTTTTTTTTTCATTTGGTGTTAATAAAAGTAAACAACGGAAAATTAGTCAAAACTCGTGGTCCGGGAATACAAAAATGGTTTGAAATTTTCTTAGATAAACTTTTTTTGCACTTGACACCATTTAGAACTTCTTTTGATTCGCTGCACTGTTTGCATTTCTCACAAAATTTGTCCACAGATCATTCAATGCTCAAACAGTGGCACATCTTAAATAACTGACGCCGCACAGAGCCACTAAATCGGAATAATCCACTCACCGATCGCAGAGAGGTACCGAGCAGGACGCTCGAAGCGAACAGAACCAATTTCAACGGACGCAGCACCATGGTTTGAACGTGTCGGTTCGCCGTCTGGATGAATACTGGCCGGTTCCGATACGTCACATGCGTACGATCGCCCACGGGAGCGCCCGATTTGGCCGCAATGCGAATTCCAATTCCTTTTCTCTTTCTGTTCCCGTTCGTCTTTTCCCTCGCCTGAACCACCGTGTCATTACTGCTTCTATCATCATCAACCTCTTGCTCGCGTTAGGGATGCAAGGGGAAGCGCGGCATCAGCGGCATCCACGGTTGTCCCACTCTTTTTTTATGTGCGAACACCATGGAAAAGGGTGCATGTTCCCCGCGCTCTTCCAACTTCATGCTCCGGCCACAAGCGGGAGGACTTGTTTTGTTGCGGTTTCTTTCTGCCGCTCACTACTATTTGCATTACGAGCCGCGTTATGGTGGAATCAGATCGGTTCAGATGGATACGACCGATCGACCGACCGACCGACCCACCGTCCGTCCGTGCCAACACCCGATTCACGATCATCATTAGATCGCTCGTTACGCGGTTTCTCTGCGGCTCCTCCTCCACGGGTTGTCACTTTCTCTGCCGCGAATGGATCGACGTTGCTCGCGTATTAAGCGAGAGTGTCTCGTTGCCACTCGTTCATGGTTAGCGAGACAGAAGAGCAGGTAAGTACTTTGAAAACCGGAGAAAAACCAACAACAAATACCAATCGAACGATGGAAAACCAAACAGCGAAGATCAGGTAGCTCGTTTAGAGTAGAGTACTTCGTGGTGAAGAAGTTCTCAATGCTTTGGCGAGATCAATTTTGGAAAGTTGCCCGGTATGGTAATAGCCGATACGTCTTTTATCTGGCGCAATTTTTCAAAACAACCATTTGACAAGTTAATTTATCACCAAAAACTAACGTAGAATTTATGGTCACCATCAAGGGATGAGATACCTTTTTGGATCGACCGTGAAGCGACATGAGCAGTGGATCGAAAAAGAAAACAATATTCTTAAGTAAACCTTCCAACTTAAGCTTAATAGGAACCGTGCTCTGGAACCTGTTTATCCAAACTTACGTACCTTATGAGATCAACCGTGGCAGAATGGTGCGAGGGGCTCGGCGGATTCTGTTTTGATCACTTCATCCCTCGCGCTCCTAATGGCTTTGCAAAGTCCGCTGTTGCCGCGAGTGAGGGGCGCACGGTTGACATTTTGGCCGAAATTCCATCGAAATCCCACTCAGGTTACTTCACCTGTGTGTGGCGGTCTCCACGCTGTTACGGTCGATGAACTTTAATCAATATTGTTTAATAAATGCCAACGCGTTGACAACATAGCACACTAAAACCTTT
>NC_064877.1:16370000-16372500 GCF_943734665.1 Anopheles aquasalis
CTCACGTAGTACGACAATTGTTTTTCACTCGTCACGAATTTTCCGACACTCTCAGTTGGTGGAGCATGATGTTTTTTCCCCCCACTCCCTGTTTTTTCCTGGCTCATATTCGACCCCTTTTACTGGTTTGCTTGCACAGATACACACGTACCGACACACATACAACCGAGCAGGCCAACTTCGGGGGGAGGGCGTTCGGCAGAGAACGAAATTAATCACATCACAGCAGCCCCCAGCATCCCGCCTGCTGCTGCTGCTGCTGCTGTCATCACCATTCCGCGCGTGTCCTGTCACGAATCTACGGTACAAAGGGGTGGCCGTTTTTGGAACATTTGCCCCCTCGCCCCCTGCACTCACTCAACACACACAACGCACGCCACAAACTCTCGTGGGGTATTTTGGAGCCTTTGCTTAAGCTCCAAGCATCGCAGCGACCCATATCTGCTGCTAATCGCACACACATCTGTGCTCTGTGCACACATCCGAGATTTTAGTGGTCGACGTTTGGTATTTTGTTTTTTTATTTTCCGTTTGTTCAATCAATTTCCACAAATTCGTGACCGTGACGCTTTTATGCTTTTGCACTCGCCAGCCCAGGCTCACTCATACGCCTCACAGAAAGCAATAAATCCAATTTCACAGCTTCACCGTAGGGTAGCTGATGCTCCGGAGATGATCCACACTCTTTTAGCCCTTTTTTTCATCTCACTCCCACAACACCTCCACCGCCCAAACCACTCCTGCTCCACCAACCCGTGCTCTTCTTTTTATGCTGAACATGAGCTTTGGCCTCCAAGGCTCAACGATGGCACGACGGTGGTGACACCTTCCTGCACCTTGGGTCCCTCGAGTGATGATTCATCGATGAGAGCAAATAAGGGTGGCCCTTTTCCTCATCCTCACCGTCCTGGGACTGCCATCTGTCTTTTTTCTTCTCCGTTGTCACTTCGCAGGCTTTATGATAAGCCCGCGTGACGCGTGCAAGCGTCCGCCATTTGTCAGCCACCCCCCTCCCTTCACCCTCCCCTTACACTCCTAGACGACGCGCGGGCTTCACGGTCCCTGCTGGTTGCATGGGAAGCACGTACCTTTCAAACTTTCCGATTTCCGGTTGCGTTCCGGAGCGGGTGTGCACGGCGGGAGCAACTTATGAATTATTCCAGTGTATTCCCGTTCTGTCGCACCACCGTTCCTGTATGTGTGAGTATGTGTGTGTGTCACTCCTGTTCTGTCACCATCGGCGCGCACCTCCACTACCGACTTCCGGTGGGAGTAATTTCGCGATAATTGCAAAGGACTCCCTCTCGCAGGCAGTCGCGAACGATAACATCATCGGCATTGGCATCATCATCATCATCATCATCGGGTAGGTTAATTCAATAATCAACTCTCGCAAACACACAACATTGACGAACCTTTTTTTTTTCACGCACAGACACACTCACACGCAGCGGTGCACTAGTGCACGGAGTAGTATCGTTACGAGGCAGCGCAAACTTTCAGCTGACTCTTGCTCCAGATCGTGCCTGGGGGCCACCCCTTCAAACTTGGCTGCTTTTGCTGCTGCTGCTGCTGCTGCTCCTTGTCCACTTCAGCACCAGCACCACTTCAAGCATTCACTTCATCACGAACCGATTGCACTGTAGCACCACATTAACATAGCCCTCTCTTTAGGTCGAGATCCGTGACAGGTGGTGGTGTACCCGCGGGGTTTATCTACCTGGCAGCGCTTCTCAGTGCACTTCACAAGCAGTCGAATCTCTCTGTCTGTTTAGTGGATGTTTGGATGCGGAAATCGCATCCTCTCGATGGGCTGAAACGCTAACTGCACCTATTCTCCTGTGAGGAGGGCAGGATGTTCGATCCTTGGAGATGCTGCACTGTACCAGCAGCAGGGAATGATGCTCACTCGATGTATGATGCTACTACCGCTTGCAGCGCGCTGTATCGGAGGCAGAACACGGAGCGCGACTGAAGAAGCGATCGAAGCACCCTGTGAATCCGCTGTGTGTTTGTTGGTAGTAGACCTGGTTCATCCTACCATCCTCCTGGTGCGCCTGCTCCATCGCACGTTCTCAGAGACCAAAGGACTGCATCTGTGAGAAGGGAACCATTATAAGAGAGAGAGAAAGAGAGAGAGAGAGAGAGAGAGAGAAAGAGCGAGAGGACTTTTCATCGCTACTCCTCAGCCACGAATTGCCGTCGTCGGTTCTGTTATCCTTTGGTATCCACTGGCTAGAAACCGCTCGAAGGCCTATAGCTCGGTCTGCCTAGCTGCTGGCTGGTTTATCGTTTGAAAGTTGAAGTTTAATGCCAAATCATTTCTTCTTAATTTCCACCCGGAGTTTATTACCCCGGGCTCTTCAACACATCTCACCCCTACGCCGCACCAAACGCTGGGGAAGCTGTTAAATGTTTGTGGTGTCAACGGCGAAATGTTGCTTCCGGCATGATGCTTCCGAAGTGGCATCACCAGTGGCTCTAGACAGCCTTTGACGGC
>NC_064877.1:16382500-16385000 GCF_943734665.1 Anopheles aquasalis
CTATGTATTGTTGATGTTCGGTTCCTTACAGCATGTTCACAGAATCAATAAGGTGTTCTTAAAACCAAACCCACTTCACACTTATCCATTAACAATAGCTTATCGATAACAGGCAAATGAAACTGATGAGCAGATTTGGTGCTCAACCACTCGCAAGATGAACACAAATTAACGACACACGATATTCTACTGACTCAATATCCAACATATCGTAATGGTGCGCATTTAATCGGCTCAATGCTATCACAACCGCCGGAAGCATTGATCACTAATTTGAAATCACTTTATGGAATATATCCCCCCTAATGCACCGTAAAAAAATATAGAAATCCACTTCTATTACTAATTTTTAAAACTACCATCCGTACCATAGTGCTTTCTGGTTTGAAACTGCCTGTGCTACTATTCACTATCCTTATGACTTAAAGCAGGTGCGGTTAGTTTTACGCTCCAACTATTACTGACTGATCGTCTAGAAAAGGCAAGGGTTTAAAACTCTGGACTCATCGCTGGAACAAACGAGGAAAAATCTATCATTTTTCTCACGGAACTGCTGACGGGTGCGAATGCGTGATGCTTGAGCGGTTCAAATTATCGGTAATGCGTTTTCCGCCGGGTGGGTCTAAACGGGCCGGTACAGTTCTGCTGAAGAAGGCATACACACAGAAGCCTCACAATGATCGTCTAGCTATTTGAGCGTGATTTATCTTAAAGTTTTTCGAGTTTATTTTGTAACAAATTCATTAGAGCGTTGTAAATTTGCTTCGACTGTTCCAACCACGTGCGTATCCGAGAGTGCTTCTCACAGTTCTAGATTCTAATCTGGAGCTTGAATGCGTACTTCCTCGGATGCGGTATGCACCGCTCATCGGTCAACAGTGGCACTATTGGATGACGCTACTAACTAGGAGGATGGGAAACTTTTGAAACAATAGAAGGGGAAAGGCGTTCGGGAATTACCGGTCGACTGCAAAACTATCAGAACGAAGCATATTCCATCCGTTTCGTTGAAATTCTATGAAAATTTGATAAATCTACATTCTAGAGTACACCTGATTTTGTACAATCTACTGCAAGAATGGGCGTGATTATTTAATGATTCTAACTAAACACGAAGCCACCAAACTATTGCAGCTGTTTTCTATTTATTCCATTTTGAAATGTAGAGATTCTGTGTACATTGACTTCTCGTGTCATTGATCGGCAGCTTCGATGCCTCCGATACAATTATTTGTTCCGGTGATTCGATCCAAAAATACGTTTTAATGGAGGCATTGAATGGTGCATGGAATCGCTGGAAAGAAAATGTTCTCGAATTCTTTTTTTAAAAAATTCTCAACATCCAAACAAACATTTAATAAATACTTTTATTAGAATTAGGCGTTGCATTTACAATAGGCTTATTAGCAACATTTTTTTAAAGGCAAGAGTATGTACGGCAGCTAAGAGAGAAAAGATCGTTAATTTCGAAAGTCGATGTACAATCGCATCAACTTAAACCTCGCGTTAATGTAGTAAAACAGCTAGGAGGGTAAAGTAACAAGTGAACGAAGAAGGCACAGCGTCGCTGTTTTCCATGGTGCGGCAACATTCCGGAAGCCATGTGAAGTAGTTCTAGGGAGTGGCACTTCGCTTCTTATTGTATCGAGCTACTGGATAGTTGCGAGCGGTTCGGCAAGACACCAACGCATCACCTTGAGTTCCGGCGGGGCAGGTACAAACGGCCAGATGTCGCTTCGCTTGACATTGAGCACCTAGCAAGGTTCCAAGCACATTAGAAAAAACGGTCTTCTGGATCTTAATAATGCCGACTACCTACCGACACCACACTGCCCAGCGCATGGATCAACGCACTGGTACGAGATGCACGCCTTATGATCCGGACACTCGCTGTCGCTTTGGCATTCACCCTGGTGGCGAGAAAAACGGTTATGTTCATATCCGCAGCAATCAGATTAATTGACTTTCTGACCTGCCCAATCTGAGGGTCAGTCTCAAGTGGCAATCTAGTTTAATAACTTCTAGTTTAATCTAGATAATGAGGTGCTGGGGGACTCCTGCTAACTTACCCGAACGCACGCACTCAGGGCATTTCCTGTGTATCCCGGTGGGCAGGTACAGACCGGTCGTTCCTGGTTGCTACGATCGTATCCCGGCGTACAGACGGCATTCGTACCACACGGATTCGGGCTACAGAGATCCTCCTTTGTAAATGGTCGGCAGCTAATGAACGGATCACCGGTCATGTCACGTGGGCAGCTGCAAACCGGGGTCAGTCCGCGCAGATTACAGTCCGCTCCAACACCGCACGCCCCTTCGCAGGGATTCTTGCATATACCATAGATGCAAGCGGGACGTCCAGCCGGACAATCTCGATCACCGAAGCACTCTGGACGGCACTCGCTAAACGGACTACCGATGTAACCCTTCGGACATTCGCAAACTGCCCGGTGGCCAGTAACGCGGGCACACGTGGCACCCTTGCCGCACTGATTGCATC
>NC_064877.1:16387500-16395000 GCF_943734665.1 Anopheles aquasalis
AGACACGCTGGGAATCGAGAGGAAATTAAGATCACTATTAGCGCCACTTTTTTTTAGCATACTAATCTACATTTTTATATAGATTAACAATATCACACTGTCCCAAAATGTACACTAGGGCTTTGATTGATCAACACTCGTATTCGATGTGCTTGCGAAAGAGTCCACCATGCCACCACTAATTTCATACGACACTACACACAACAATTGTTCTATTGCCATTACCATGGTTCGCTATTGTTGGACCCTCCCGTGGATCTAAAACAACAGGCCGGATACGACGGTTTAGCTATTCGCGATTCTGCTCGCGTGGATCGATTGAATTTCGTAATTATACTACTGGTGCCACTCCGCGGCGCGACACACTGATGATGATCACACCTACGTGACCAACACCTTGCAATACAATTTGATCTTCCAATTCAAAGATTCAGAGGTTCGATTCGATTCGGTTAGCGTTTGTCAACCAACTGAGGCGACACGGGCAACTACTTAGGGGTATATATAAAAAATCGCATCATCGGCCAGTTCGAACACGGATATGGATGCCACCCCGCCCCCTACCCCATTAAGGCCGTCCACCATGCAAATAGCCACCCAAAACAATATCTACGCGCAATCATCGAATAGCCAGCCCGCCATTGGTGGTATGCCTCATCCGCAAATGGAGTTTGACTGCCCCCGCACAGTGGTAACGCCTGAGCATCACAGTTGGCGCTGAGCAGTAGCGGTAGTAGCGACGAAACATCGGAGTACGTGGAGCTCGCCCCATTCATGTGTTATTCTGGCCAGGCAGCGGCTGCTAAGAAGATCGCCAGCTCCAAGTCCTTGACCATCACCTTGAGAAAGGTTAACGCCGCATGCTGCGCGGGGTATTTGTTTCTTGGAGGCGGATTGATCGCGGATACCGCAGGCCTGGTGTCTGGTTCGTGATTTCGGAGCAAAATAAACTAAAACTACCAGCATGTAATCCACGCAAATACCGGCGTGTGCGACTCCGAGAACGAGTTATTGCGAATAAGTCTGAGGCCGTCTTTTGAGACTCCTACGCCCATCGCTACGTTAGAGTTGCTGCCGTGCCTTCGGTGCGGTTTGCCGCTATTTTGCCGAGGAAGTATGCAGATGGACACAACGGAGACGGAAACTATAATGCTTACTCTTGAATAGGGAAAAGGCCAGCAGCAGGCGAAGAAGGCGGACGAATAGCATTTAATTTTCGATCCCATAAAATAGAAGAACTCATTTCGATCGCCTATTGTATGGAAATTTGTTTGTCCATTATACACTCGTTGATGTGTGAATAAAAATTGTTCAATTCGTTCATCAAACGGAGTTTGATCGTCTCATTTGGAAAAATACGCGAGGGACTCACTTCAAAGATTACTCTCAATAGAGCATCCGAATATGGTGGCGTCTGCCGTTTATGTTTTTCCGTATGTCCCATTTTATTGGGCCCACCGGTGGGCCATCTGTTCTTTACACACGATTTGAACTGAGTTGTACGGAGTACTAATTTATACGATAGGAGGTGATCGTGTGGGAATATATAAGCACGAGATTGTAAAAGTTCAAGGGAAGCGATTGCTCTCGTTTGATACAACCAGTCCGAGCAAACAGCTGCTTCTTGATAATGCGTGCATGATCGGGGAATAAATGTAGAACATACAGCCCATAATTTTGATATGTGATGTCCGTGATATATTTTCGTTAAGTGTTGGAAATGTGTGTCTTACATGCTAGATATTGTAAAAGCGGGGACGCAATGTGAGGCAAAGGTTACAAAAATATTGCATGACAGTGGCCAATCAAGGCCGCTAGCATACTGATCTCCTGCGACAAATCCGACATATGCTGCGGCGTTGCAATCAGCGTCGGAGCGAACACGGTAGCCAGATTGTGTTCATTCATCTTGTTGATAGCGTGATGGGAAGCGATCCGATTCAGGTGCTCCAAGATGTACTTGAGACAGTGCAGATGGGCCGGTGGTAATGCTTTCACTGCGTTTCGCAGTGCTATCACTTGCTCGCCGATGGATTTCTCTTCTGAAAGGGGAGTAAAAAAAAAGGTCGAAGATAAGACGCATGTTGGAGGATAACCCGCGTGCTGGACCATTCGAAACTCACGCATCGATTCCATAAATAGGGGGAATGATTGAAACGTTATTAAAGGAACAGGCAGCAACCGGAGGTACAACTTCAGTACCCCGGCAATCACATTAATGTTGCTGTAAACTTGCGCGGACACGTCCGCCTTCTCGCCATCCTTGTCCAGTGCCATTTTGAGTGCCTCGATTTCGTCGGCAAACCCGGAAATCCGATAAATGCCTTCCTGCAGCATACCGTGGTTTTCCACCTCCTCGACGCACTTCAGCACGATGAACGGGATGCGACACTTGTGAGCCGTCACGAGCGTGGTCAAATCGACTCCGAAAATTCCTCGCAAGCGCTTGAGGTCCGGTACACACTTGGCCGGTACCAGTTCCGAGCACTTGAAGTGAGCCATAAATCCGCAATCTGCAAAATAGGTTAAGGGTTATTATGATGTGTCGATTGGCTGTGAATCGCATTCAGTATGGTACCGTCACATTTGACCCCTTGAGAGGTGAAACCCCATAAGAAGTTGGCACAAAATTCGCACCAATTCAACCCCTTGAAGGTGTGCGTTTTGAACGCGTGCTGCTTCTCGTAGCCAGGGTTATCATTATCGTACGTTTCCGATCTTTCAACGCCTGTCTCCTTCCCATCTCCGCCCGCACTACCGCCACCACCGACGCCACTGTCACAGCTATCCGCCGTTTCGGTGTCCGCTGTTTCCACGCTATCATGCACCACGGCCAGCTTGGAGGTAGGTTTGGACATTTCGTTGCACAGAGAGCGAAGCTTCCGCCGGTGAAGCGTCATGTACGGACTTTGTTCGTAGCACTTCTTCGTTTGGCTCATCATTTCCTTCAGAATGGGGGCCGCGTGTATTCGCATGTAGAAATCGACCAGCCCGTCGGCAACCATCTCCTGGATGGTTTCATACTTTTTGAAATTTTCCCGCAAAAAGTGACCCTTTTCAGGGCAGTAGAAGATTTTAAAATGCTTCGTCGACTGTCCGAACCGCAGGCTCAGCGTGTAGTAGTTATCGGCTCCCGGGCTGCGCCGCACCAGGTAGCTGCCATCCGGTTTGCCGCCCAGCAGCTGTTCGCACTCTTTGTGATCCATCGTACCGTGGAACTCCTTGCCGTATCGTGTGGGTCCCATAATGTCCTCATTCTCACACAGCACTGGCTTCGGTGTAGGGGCATCGAGCTGGATTTTGTACACTGGAAGGAAGGGAGCACGTAAGCGGGAGTAAGTGGAATGCATCAGACCGGCTCGTAGTTTACTTACATTCAGGTTTCCAGACGTTCGGTATGGCCAACACTGCATCCTTGGACATCGTCGCCAGCAGCCAATCCGCGACCGATTGGCATTTACGATTTGTGGGCGAGGGCGAACTTTAGAGCCCGTCTTTTTATGGATCCGGCAGACTGGCTGAACACCAGTATGCGTCATGCGACACGTAAGTGCACCTTTGGGGTCGGAAAACCCTAATTTTCACTAATGTATCTTAATTTATGAGTTAGTTTCACTTAATTATATTTTTTTTATTAAATTTTTGTTTTTATTTGTAAACAAACCATCGATGATAGTTGATCGATAAGTTACAGATTTCCCGTTTTGGTGTCAGTTTCCAGGAGTTCTCCAATTTTCCGATAGATGGCTGGCCCGCCGTGACAGGACGCTTGTCAAACTCCACTTCCGACAGCTAACACGCTTCCTCTTTCTGGTAAGCTAGCTCTGCTGAACAGACGTGTATTTTATTTGCTGTGCGCGTTTCGTGTCGATTCGACTTAAAAGTAAGAGCATCCCGCCTGTTGGCGTCCTCCACAGGAGAGCGGCCGTACTGACGCTGTGTTATTTCGCTTCGGTTTCCGTTTGCAGTTTCCCAAAATGCGTTACGTAGCGGCATATCTTCTGGCGGTGCTGGGCGGCAACGAGTCTCCCTCGAACGCTGACATCGAAAAGATCCTCAGCTCGGTCGGCATTGAGGCCGATTCCGCACGCGTCACCAAGATCGTGAACGAGCTGAAGGGCAAATCGATCGAGGAGCTGATTGCTTCGGGTCGCGAAAAGCTGTCCTCGATGCCGGCTGGCGGTGGTGCCCCGTCCGGTGCTCCAGCTGCCGCCGGTGGTGGTGCCGCTGCTGCTCCAGCCGCCGAGAAGAAGGGTAAGCATCCATCCACCACTAACGAGTGCGTCGTGTTGTGTCCCCCCGTACTGATTGCACGTTTCTTTGATTTTTCTTTTACAGAGGAAAAGAAGGAGGAATCCGAATCCGAGGATGACGACATGGGATTCGGACTTTTCGAATAAAAGGTGAGTAAGGGGAAAAACGTGCACCGTAAAACGCTTCCCATCGTATACCGTACATGATGACTTTTCTATTCTATCATCTTTCGGGTATGATCGACATGATTATGATCTATAGTGCTGATAAAATCTCATGCGGTCTAAACAACATGCTTTATACCTTATGTATGATTGCTCATCCGTGGCTTTTATCTCGTTGCAGGTTATTTCAACGTCACTCCTACACGCTATATCATATCGATATAGGTAAGTTCATGTGCTCAGTCCTACATTAATCAGATAAAACGAATCCCATAAATGATGATTTAACCTTAACCATCTTTCGGATGAAAATATTGTGATTTGACACGTAACAACTGAATTGATTCGTCTTTAACCACACTTCTCGAGTCCCCGGCGAAACTATTTAATCTAATAGGCTACTTCGTTTCTTTTCCTTTGTGTTTGCAGAATTCAACAAACTGGGATTTTTAACATCATCGACATGGCTACGATGGTGGTCTAGCAGGGGTTGGAGGAGTACAAACAGCAGTGGCTGAGGAATAAACTTCTATTTCGAAAACACAGTTAATCAACCATTTTACTTAGGTATCGTGATCGTGGTAGTGTAGTGTGGTAGTCGCCGAATGGTGAAAGAAAATGGTTCCCCGTCAGTCCATGCTGCGATGAGCTGCGCGATCTTCGTGGGTAGTTAGGTGAGTTATATCAGCACCTCTTTTATTTTCGCTATTCCTTTACACATTTACGTGATGAGCTTGATTTAATCATCTTTCGGGTATGAACAAAATGATTAATACCTTACGCTTGCTTGAACTGAAACTTGTAAATTGAACGCTCATATCATTGTTTTATCTCGATCTGTATTCTAATGTGCTTTGTATCTTTCCATCTCGTTTTAGGTTCGCTTCTTCGAAGATGTCTTCCGCTTCGGCTCAATTTTCCGCTTTGTTCATTCTACTTGTAGACCAAAGTTGTTTCTATTTTACATCGGGTCAGAATCAAGAAATCTGTTCTTGATAATTGACTAAAGAGTGGCGTCTACCTTTAGGTACTTTTCGTACAACTGTAGGTAGATGCTGCTTTTTGTGTTTTTGGTTTTCAGGTTCTTTTTACAGCTGACATCATCATGGTTCCTCGCATGCATCTTGTTAATGCATCTCAGCAATGAAGGTACGTGTCTTGAACAATCCATCATAGAATCTCAATGACTCTTAAATGATGATATCCAAATAACACCATCTTTCGAATGAGAATATTGTGATTTTAAAACGTCTTTCACAACTGATCTTGTTTGAAAAATATCTAGGATTTAGTCGTTCTTATCCGTATGACTTACCCGTTGTTTTCTCTTTTGTTTCAGGATGATCATTTCGGAAACGGTATTCAAACACAGAACAGTATGACGAATTCAATAAATCTCATTTACTGATCAACAAAACACTCAACTATTCGCTACGTTATTGCTACAGGGGTGGGCAAAGGAATCTTGTGCCAAGGAAAGAAATGTTTACTCGATGGTCTTACCACCGTTCGGCAGCGTTGTTGCTCGGTCTTTCCGATGTGCTTCCTCGTGCAATTTCCACGCTTTGTTTGTCTTATCCACCGATTGCCGTATTCGAGACATAATTTGGAAATGATCCAATCCCAAAATATCATGCCTCATCTCAGGCTCACACAGCTGCTCTTCCTTCTCGGTGGTCGGTCTTCCATCGTGGTCCTTCGTTAGTTGATCGTTCCCTTCCGCGTCTTCCACTCCGTAGTCTGCTTCCTTTAAAAGGGCGTTCAGCAATCCCTCGACGTAATAACGCTTGTCTTGGACGAATCTTAGGTGTGGCACCTCACCAACTAGCCGCAGCTGGGAGAGTTCGTGGCGTAAACGAAACGAAAGCGGTTTGAGAATGCTTTCAATTTTTACATCCTTATCGATGCTGCTCGAGAACCAGTAGATAGTGGCCTCGCGAAAATCGGGCGCTACACGGACTCGCGAGATCTGCAAACCGTATCCGTACAGATCGCTGGCAAACGATCCGGTTGCCATCAGATCGGTGATGTTCTTCATGAAGAGCTTATTCAATACCGCCACCCGTCGGTTGGACTCCTTGCCTTGCCGGTTAGTGCTGGCTAGCGATGTGGCCGTCATGAGCTTCGGAGCGCGGTCACTAGTTTCATCGTAATACCGCTTCTTCTTCGCCTTGGATCCTCCATTCATGAGCTTGCTAAGTACCTTGGCTGCCTTCGTAGAGGACTGCAGGGAACAGCTCGTCGAAAACAGGCGATTGGACGCTATACGAATCTGCAATTTTGTTTGAGTTTAGTGCTGGATCAGAAAGCAGCGACAGGAATGAAAACGTGGGCTTATCACTTACCATCCTTGCCGCCTTTTTAAGAGTCCTTCGTGTAAGTTATTGAACCCGAAATCTGCTGCTTCCCAAGCACCTTGAACCCATCATCGAACGACGGGAAAATAATTGCGCCGCACGAGATTGGAAAATAGCACAGCAGGCAAACACCTAGAACGATTCTCACATCTTCACGCGATCACAAAAAGTGTTATTTTGGTTGAATTTGGCCGGCTATGGGGACCAAGAAGTAACATTTTATGCTACAGGGGAAAATGTCAACGAAAGTATCGCCTATCCTGCTTGCACCTACACTTGCCATAGGCGAAAAGCGTAGGCCATCGCGCTCACTCTACCGGCGGGCATCGGTAAGGGGGTTGAAAGTTTGCTATGTGGGCTGAATGACTTGGCGGCTTGCTACCACTTTTCTTCTTCTCCGAACGGCTCGTGTTCAGCTCGGGTAGGCTTTCCGCTCTGTTGTGGCCTCTTTTTCGATCAATGTCTATTTTTCTGAGTTGACCCTAACCCTCCAATTAATCGGTTCGTTAAACAATCGTTCGTTGTACGTGCAGGCGAATATCGATCCCCCGGCCAGCGAGTTCCTTTTTTCGGCGGTGACGACGCGGGCGTACGAAATTTGCAGAGCCGTCGTGAGTGGGAGGTGCGCTGCGCTGCTTTGTGTGGTTACGACAGCAAACACAGCCCCTTCGCGAGATAAGCCTTTCTTCCTGGCACAATCCAAGCAGTCCAAGTGTCGTGCGAGT
>NC_064877.1:16437500-16440000 GCF_943734665.1 Anopheles aquasalis
GTAACCATTGCAACGTTTTCTTAGCATATCTTTATCTGTTTAACAGGATCTGGTTTATTTCTACATTATAATTGTTTACACACATTTATCATTCATCATTTAGCTACTTACTCCTTTGGTTTCCCGTATTTGCTTTCTTAGCGTTGGAGTTTGTTTAGTAGGATATCTTTAGTTTAATGTTGTGTTATCATTTCGATTTCATGCCAATTATATATTTCTTTTTATCGGTTTGATCGCATTTACACCCTACCTATCATAGTCGCCCGGTCCAAAATGCTCCGCCACGTTTGCCCGATCGTCCTTACAATGCGATGAGTAGGCCATGATCGGCTCACCAAGGAGTACCATCGTCAACAACCATCGAGCAGTAGTCGCGTTGCAGCATAAGCCGTTGCTACGGAATGATTCGCCAACCAATCCACCAACACCGTGTGTGAGGACATGCGCAAAGCGGAGTATAGATCACGTGCTGAACCCGCGGACTGACCATCAACACCATCGATGGTTGTGCATGCTCGGATGGCGGCTAATGCTAAAGCGTTGGCGATGTGATGGTTTTTGTTTTTTTTTCTTTCTTCTATCTTCTGCCCCGTTCTATCAACATAAATCAATAGCGGCGATTCATCTGAGTTGAGCACGAGGACGTCGAAACCGAAATCATTCCGCACTTTTTACCGCCAACCAGAGTCAGTGAGGAAGCCGAGAAGATGGGTGGGAAGGGCATTGGGTGGGCCAACGGGGTAGCTATGGCGGCTATGAGCAAAGGCCAGCGCCGCCGCCAGTAGGGCCTATTTAGAATGTAGTTAAGGATCCAAACGACTGATCCCCTCTAAGGATCGCCAAACAACACTGGCCAACAACGGCCAAGCTTACAAATGCAGGGTGTACAGTAGCTTGAATTATGTACGGTAGGCATAACTAGAAAATTTAAACATTATCTAAGAACGCTCTAATAGTGCGGCCAGCGGGCCAAACGGCGGTAAGCAGGGTAGCAGCAGCGATTCGTGGATGGAAGAGGTGGAAAGGAGGTTGTCGCTTGTTTTCACTCTCACCATCGTCGATTCCGTTCGTGCTCTGAACGGAGCAGCTACTGCAAAGTGTGCTTTATAAAGGAAAACGGTTCCTAACGGCTACTCGCGCTCAATGTTAACGTGCTCTAAAGTATTATTTTGTACATTTACCTGTCGTATATGATTTGTAAATAAATCACCCTCTAATGCGGTGAGATCGAAGAGGTTTTTCCGTCTTCTTCTTACGATCGTTGATCATCGGGTCGGTTAAAATGATCGAACGATTCTCGAGGCCAACGTTCCACAAACGTCTGATCGTAAACCAAGTAGGCCACGTCATGGCCTGCTGCTTTAGCGGGTGTAACAAGGCGATGAATCAGTGTCTCCGATACACAATGGACATTCGGGAAAGAGCACAAAACAACCACATTCTTTATAGTATAACTTGCCAACGCGTATATTTCCTGTTCTGCTTCCGTTCTCTCATTCGTACGCCTTTTAGTTGATCATTCTTTTTGTCTTTCGCACGTGTTCCCCGATATTTCTAGCTGGTGCATATCCGTGTGATTTAGTCACCAAATCGCGATTGCGTGCACCAGGGCCTACAGTTTACTTTTCCGCCACCAACCGATTACACGCTGAGCAGCCGCTTTGCATGGCATGCGGATGACCAATAAATTAACTTCGGTGGTAGCGCGGCACCTGGCCATGGAACACAACGACGACGGAAGGACACGTGTAGCAACGGTGGCGTGCGGTGGGGCTCGACTTTCTGGCATGGCCCGCAACACCGAACGATGTTACAGCTCCGTCTTGATGTGCTTGTGCTTCAGCTCCTCGATGCGCTTAATGAAATCAGTCTTTTCCAAGCACCCGTCGCACTCCTCATCCCAATCCGAGAGAATCTTCTTCAAATCACGCACCTTCAGCTTCTTCAGATCGACGGCATTGACGTCGATTTGTTTGTCTGAAAAAAAAAAACAAAGAAAAATTCCGAACGAAGCGGAACGACGAAAGATTAGAATCTATCGATGGGCGTATCCAGAAGGGGGAAGTAGTTTTACCGTATCGCAGATCACAGATCTGAGCATCCTTCTTCTTCAGCTTCTCGCAGATCTTATCCGACGGCATCCCCCAGCTGACCGGTTTGGAAAGCTCATTCAGGATACCCGTGGCCGAATCTTCCATGCCTCCGAGGTAGTAACACTGCGCGTCGTCGAGCCGATAAGGAGAACAACAGTAAAACATTAACGCCCACGCTGCACCAACGTCATCACCGCGCGCTCGGCCGCGTCACTACTTACGAAGCGTTGCTCCTTGTCTTTGGACTTTTTGCAGAACGTACGGAACTCATCCTCTATCCGCTTCGTATCCTTCTTCACCTCATCCGTAAGACTGTTTGCGAACTTGTCCACTACCTTGACGCAAACTATAACGGACAACGAGAGACGATAAGGGCGGGTTAAGAAGGGATGATTTTCCTTCGGAAA
>NC_064877.1:16442500-16447500 GCF_943734665.1 Anopheles aquasalis
CGAAGAAGAGGGGTGGCGATGGTGCTGCTGCCGGTCCGGGACCAGCGGCGGCTGCCGGTATGGGTGGCGAGTAAGCGCTCTGTCGCTTGCGCGCACTGCACGTGGATTAGCTTCTCAAGTATCGTTTTCTTTAATAATATCGTACCCTTCGATCGTTCGTTCGCTCGCTCGACGCATTGCCTTTTTCCATCTTTTAACACACATACCAACCAACACGCGCATACATTAACGTTTGCTACTTACTCAGTTCACCGTATTATCACCCTTAATCACCTGTCTCATTGAGTCGACGCT
The DNA here is from genome assembly GCF_943734665.1 of Anopheles aquasalis. Taxonomy (NCBI): domain Eukaryota; kingdom Metazoa; phylum Arthropoda; class Insecta; order Diptera; family Culicidae; genus Anopheles; species Anopheles aquasalis. The sequence goes on from NC_064877.1 coordinate 16,442,795, forward strand.
CACAAAAGCAGAAATCGGGCGCATGGCGTTGAAATAATGCAAAAATCGTATAAAAATAAAACCAAAAAATGATTATAATCTTTCCGATCTATATTCTTTCATTTTCGCCTTTGAATAGCAGTGCATTTCCGGTCGCAGGAAGTTCCGAAATGTATGGAGCGGGGGTTTTACGATGTTTCAGTCATCTCTGGGCTTTATTATCAACGAATTTCAATAATGGTAATAAAGATAATAATTAATGTAATGTTACGTTCATGCATTGTTTCCACCATCCACACAACTACGCTCGTGTGGTTTTCGACGACGCTGCTGGCAACTCCGTTCTGTTGCAATCCACATGGCCTTATGCCTTTTGTCCTCCTTCTCCTCCTCCTGCTCTCATGTGTCTGCTTATGAAGCATGGGTATTTGTTCACCGGCACGGCACTGGCACACTGTTTTCACTTCTTCCGGTTGCCTTTTTGCTGTGTTACTTTTTCGGCTTAGTTTATGTAAAAAAAAGATCAAGGCAAAAAATAAAAACAATCCTTCCAAACGAAACACTACTCTTCTCCTCGAATGCGAGACACGATGCTGTGAAGCAGTGCCCTCGGATTCTTGGTGGGGTTCTCTTCGACGGATTTAGGCATACAAGATTCCTAAGCACTGCTCTTCCTAGGGCTCTCCCTTGTTCCCGGTATATCTCACTACACCGATAGCACAGTGCAGAGACCATTTATGGACGTCGAACCCCTGAAGAACTGAATCATTAAAACGAACCAAAACGCATGCAACGCGCAAAAAAAAAAGGAGAACGCAACCGCAAACGAATAGCAAAACGAACCACAAAGCCTATTTCGTTATAAGACGGGTAGGCAAACAGTTTTTAGTCTATTACCGAAGTGCACACCGGGGGGGATTGCGTTTCCACATTTCATCTTCATCACCAACGCCGGTTTTGGGGGCGAAAAAAAAAACAAAAAAAAAACACATCACGACCCATCACTCTGTACATGCCGCCCCCTGCTAGTTATCTTTGCTTTTTTCTGCATCCCAAGACTGCTGAGCTTTGCGCAGTATTTATGCTCGCAACGCAACGCAGCAGCAGCATACTTGATCAATGCACCAACACCCTTACTAGTCGCATTAGTGTTTTCCTTTAGACGCCTTTGGCCAGGGCGCGCAATGGAGGCGGGTATCTATTTTGGTTAATCTAATCTAGCGAAAAGTAATCGTCCTCCGCTGTTGCATTGCTTCCGTTGTTAGTGGAGGAGCCGGACGAGGGGCCGCCAGTGGCGGCCGATCCAGCCCCACCACCGGATGATGATTGCGATGAAGCATCGGACGCGTTTCTGCTACCAGTGGCCGCCGGACTAGAAAATATCGAGGGTCGGTTGGGATCGTACCTAGTCGTCACCGTCGCCGTGGGCCCTGAAAGAATAGGAAGCAGATCGCCTACATTACGGTGGTGCAGAGTGACCGAGGCACGAGGGGTTCGCGCGAGGGGATTGTGTTAACGGTGGCCGGTCGATGGGCTTACGTATTGTGAAAGCGACAAAGTTGGGGTTGTTTTGCCGACCTGCTGTACCGCCGGCTGACTGCGATGGAGTTCCGCCTGGTTGGGTTGCTTGTGGTTCCTGTGTTTGCTGCGGTTGTTGCTGTGACTGAGCGCTTTCTGCTGGTGTCGGAACCGCCTGCTGCTGCTGCTGCTGCTGCTGCTGCTGCTGTGAGGTGTCCATTGGCTCCGGTTGCTGTAGTGACTGTGCCGTTGTCGTTGCCTGCTGTGATCCTGGTTGCTGCGATCCCGATTCTGGCGTTAGGCTTTTCCTGCAGCTGGGACACGTTCCGTGCAGCTCCAGCCATGGAATGATGCAAGGCTCATGATAAACGTGCTGTGGAGAACAGGGTGCAATGAGATGCTGTAACGCTCCACCACCGTAGCAACAATAATCGATAGCAAATGATAGTGGCACGTACCAAACAGGGTAGCTTCCGGACCGATTCGCCGACCTGGAAGTCTTCGAAGCACACGGAACACTGTAGCTTCATCTCGACCTGCTTCTCGCTGATGGCGACCGTCGGTATTTCGGCGATCCGCTCCTTCTCCAGCGGAGGCGGCCCCGTGTTGTCCATTTGGTTGAGCAGCTGAGTCACGATGCTGTCGATGCCTTCGCGACCCCACGCATAGTCGCCCGGGTTTCCCATGAAGAACAGGGGCACCCCGCCTGGCGCACCGTCCGCCACGGAAATGAAAAATTCCCGCAAAATGTGATCGAGGTGCGTGATGTTCCGTCGGCCTCGCGGTCTGCCCATCGAAAATCGGTGGTGCATCGATGGACCGCTGCCAGTGCTGCTGCTGCTGCTACTACCACCGTTCGCACCGGTGCCGGCCGATCCGGAAGCCACCTCTACACCACCACCACTGCCAGCACCGGTAGCCGCCGTAGGTTGGCCGCCGGTTCCATCGACGAGTGGAATGTCATCTGGTGGGAAGGTTACGTAGCTGCTACTAGTGCTGTTGGTGCCACTGCCACCGGATCCACCGGCCGGTTCATCGTCGTAGATGCTGTACAGCGGCGACAGAAAGGAGTTGGAAAGTAGCTCCCCCGCTAACCTACCAATAGTCTGCATCTCACGGAAGAAGAGACGAAAAACGAAAACGAAACGAAAGTTTGATTAGATTGTACAGTTCGCGGGGCTCGGTTCTCGCTTCTCGATGCGAACATACATCGGGGTTAAGTTGTGCATTGACGTAATCGATCGGAGGTCCGTCCGATTCCGGACCGGGGCCTCCTGATGCGCCGACCGATGATGCGGCACCCCTCTCGCCAGCTGGCAGCTCCTCGATGAATCCTTCAGAGCAGTGTGGACAGGTGAACTCCTACGTGCCGCGAACGAGATGAAAAAAAGGAAAGAAGGGAAAACCAAAGTAAGCACTTGCGTTGCTAATTTCCACCCCGGGAATACCCTCCCGACTAAATTACCGACGAAACGCTGTCTATCTCGACCGAGCAAGAGTGACAGTAGAAGCGAGGTGGCGGATTGGCCGAATTTTCAACCATGGCCTCCATTATCGTGGCCTTGCACCCGCTGCACGGGCTCGGGGTTTCGGGAGATGTGCCGGCGGTTGTTGTTCGCTCGCTCGTCACTAGGGAAACTGTTCGGGAGAGCGCGCACACACCCACACACCGACCGACGACACCAGCCCAGCGCACCAGCAGGCAGCACGACGGTGCGGCCACGGACCAAGAAAGCGAGTGCGCGGCGCGGGGCTGCGAGAGGGTCAATGTCAAACCCGGGAAGACACCCCCGGAACTAACCCAGCCAGCCGGGGCACTCCTATCGGCGGATTCGTGGGCTTTCGAGGGGCAAATGCATATCCGTCGCTCTCCGTTCAACCGCACTACGCGTACACCGAGGAACACTAGATTCTATAAAAAAGAAAAGGGGTGCAGGCTCGCTCGAACAGCAGACCAGCTAGTGTTGCATCTTGCCACGAGGGGCGGGTGGTTTGGCCGTTACGCGAGCGGTGCTAGATTGCACCCGGTGGTCTTGCCGGGTCCGAAAATGGTAGAATCGCACAAATTGGCCACAAATTGGGCCTACAGGACGAGGATTTATCAGAGTTTTTCTTCGATTCCAAGAGGAAAAAAAAACACAGATCTTGTGACAGATGACACACCGATTGTCAGAACGGAGCGGGTGCGTTTACACGTTGTCTAGATTCAAGCCGCGAATTCTGGTGCAAAATTTGAAATTTAGCGAAAGATTATGAAACCACATCACCCCCACCCAAAACCGCGATGACGAAATTTGTGACGACGGCGTGCGGTGTGCTATCGCGGGCCGAACCGAAGTCAGCTGGAATTAGCTGGTAGCCATGATGTGTTATCAGGTTGTGCGATAACACCAAACCATCTTAACTGGTAAAATGGTTGAAGAACTTATCTGTACCCGCGCCTGCCTGTCGCCTAGTATCGGGGAAATCGTAAGCATTCTTCGCAGAGTCTGCCGCTGAAAGTTGACCAACAGTGGTTTATCTGGTTTGTTGCAGCCACACATTTCGGATAAAGCACAATAATCGGGCACCATCTGCTCTTATTAACGTTTATTCAAGAACAGCACGTGTTGCCATGAAAGGGTTCCTTTTTCATAGAAACGGTTCACGAAGATAGTACAAGTCGAACGGTCGCGTGTTTGAACATGGGTCTCAATAAATATACTCTCTCTCTCTCCCCCTCTCGTGTACCCCAACAAACAAAAAACAATCCTCGTCAACATCAATAACATCCCTCCCAGCATCTGTTCACGCCCGATCTCCTCCACCACTGGATCATGACGAACGTCGGGGACATCCGGTAGCGTTTCCCTGGGTTGCCTAATAATATCCTCTGGTCGAACGGCTATCAACCGTTGCACCTTTTCTCATCTTCACCTCGCACTTAGCTTTAGCATATGAAGTACCTTAAAACGCTAGGGGCTAACTATACTGTTCCCTTGTTCCCATGTTGTGTAATGCATGTAAAGCAGAGTGGGTGGTTGCACGCTGTGGGCCTTCACTGCTGGGCTCCATCAGGCGGCAAAGGTGGTTGTACGTGTACGAGATTACAGTAACCTAACAGACCGCAGTTCCATTTGAATGTGGTCACCATGTTGGTTGAGATTTGTTGGTGCAATAATCCGGTACCAGCAGCGCTTTAACGGTTGCGCGATAAACTGTGGCGCAAA
>NC_064877.1:16452500-16512500 GCF_943734665.1 Anopheles aquasalis
CTAAGTTAATTAGCTCTATTTTACACAAAAAAAACCAATGGAACGCTCGCGGATAGCTGATAATTGTCGGCCAAATTCTACAATCGGAGAACTACATTGGTCACACCTTCACATCACATCTGTTAACCGGACCACAGGGCATGATATAAATTCCCCAATAGATGCCACCTGTATCGAAAGCGTGACACTCCGCGCCCGATCAGGATCCGTTGATGGGGAATCACAAGAATAGAGTAGAAGGGAAAAAAAACCCAAAAAGTTCCATCTTCCAAGGTCAAACGCGAATCAAGTCGTGGGAGCAAAAGGCACACACGCTACGATCAATGCGCCCGCCCCGCTCGCTTAACTTTGGGACTTCGCTGTGCGTAATTACTACAAGCGCCGTGCCTGGATCGTTTAGGGGTTCCACCGGTTTTGATCGGATCGACTATACATAAACACACGAGGCGGCATAGAGGAAAAGACCATTTCGGGCGACGGGGAATACCAATAGGGGGGATCGAAAATGTATTCAAATACCTCGTGCACGATGCGATGTGGCCGTTCGCGTTAATTTGCCATTTACCGGCAGAACCCTTTTTCTTTCAGGTTCAGCGGAGAAACCGGTTTAAGAACAGCAACAAACACGGAATCGCGCAGCATCCTTTGTCGTATCGGTCATTAAGCATTCGGATTCTGGTTTTTTTTGTTGTTTCGTTATAGCAAAGCGTCTTCCCTCGCCCACGGGCTGCGATTAGATCAGCGAGAGTGAACGCAGTCGCTCGTGAGCCGGACACATGGATTAGAGGAGTCCCTTTCAGTTCAGTATCTAAGATACGACGACGGATAGTAGAATATGGTTCGCTGGGGGGCAGCTGAATGCTATAAAAAGCGAACCGAGCGGCTAATTAGTATTATCGACAAACGCGTGACGTCAAGAGGCTCACAGGTAAAGTTATGATTTATGTGGTTTAACACAAAAAAAGCGTTAAAACTGCTCCCACACGTTAGTATCGTTGATGATGGAGCAGTTTCATTTTTATTCCAAGTCTTGCACTTTACTTGCAAAACGGAGCGCGTTCTAGCCGCGATCCTTTGCCATCTTTTGCAGTTTTTTTTTTCATTTCGATCCAACAATCGACCTTATGAAGAGCTAACAGTAGAAGGCACACAGTTTTCTCCGTAACGAACCTGGCTCCAACACTCCACCTGGCTCTGTTCGCCCTACAATCGACCCCATTTAGTGGCACTTTGTTTTCGCAACTTGCCGTGGCCACCACCGGCCCCCGTGTGTGGCAATTAACCTACTGTGGACATCCGCCATCGCCGCCTTCACTGCACGGGTGGATGATGGGCTGCAGGGCCAGTCGTGTGTCTTCGGGTGGCATGAAAACCCCCGAGTAAGAAAGGCGTGTGCTATGTAATGCGCGTCAAATACACCTCCTTTTGACCGGCGGGCACACCGCAGCCGGGCCTCATTTGCATATGCACACAGGTTGAACTCAAACACGTTCTCGCTATTTATCATCGATATTCGACAGTAACCGTCTCCCCTTCTGTCCGGGGACCGCGAGAGAGAACAGTTGAACAATTTTGGACGAACGACCGGACCGAGGGGGACTTATGCATTTTTCCTTCCATTTTTCAATATTTATGTTCTATTTGTTTGCCAGCGTGAAGCGAAGCAAAGTGGACAAAAAAGAAATCGCGGCCATCGCCTCCGAGGGGGCCTCCGTGAGCACTCATTCACGTTCTCGCTGCTCCGGGATCCCGGGGTGTGTTGTCACGACAGCACGGAGACAGGTGGAGAGTTGATTCTGGGACACGTGCCTTGGCGTGCCTGGTGTGTCTGCTTCGTTTCGTGATTTCGATCTGCTGCCACTAAACGTGAGGCTATTCACTAATCGACCACTCATAACCTGGATTTGGGGAATCGCATCGATCGATGTTCGGGACAAACACGGCGTGACCGGCGAGTAGTAGTGTGACCGCAATGATCCTATCTTTTCGTTAAAAACTGTTTTGAACGTCAGTTACTTTAGTGGATTAATAAGCTCGTGCGATTGTTTTCCCATTTTAGAACCGATGATAATGAATTACTTAAACCCGCTCCCGGAAGACTGCATCGTAAGCAGCCATCACTTTGCGTTAGCGTTGACGAGCGTCGTGTCGATGACATCGATGTCTGGTTACTGCGTAATGCTGTATGCTCTTCACAAACAGAAGCCCTCCACAACCAAGTCTGCCGCCACGCGGCCAGCGAGAAGGAATGTGAGGAATTTGGCGGGCAAACATTTTCAAACAAAAGATAAAAGGCAATTGCTTCATGGAACCCCCCGCCGGCATGTAATCCGGTCAGTCGTCCATACAATCCAAGCTGAAGCAGTTCGCAGCATCATCACGGAGGAGATGACGCCGTTCATCAAATTAAAGTTAATAAAGCTGTCGGATCCAATATACCGAAGATGCCCCCTACGAGTCATCCACTCCACTCCAGGCCAAACGGTATTTATAGACAATATAGGAAAGGGATTCCGATGCGTCTCCCACCACCGACGGAAGACACTATCGTCTAATATTTGTGCAGATTTGTGCCCGCGCATTCCTTGCCATCTCAACACGAATCTCTTTGATGTTTTTTGGCAACTTTACATTTGCTTTGCGTTGCGGATTACCGTAAAATGCGGATGCGACCTGGAAGCGAGATCGAATTTAAAGTAAGCAAAGTAAAGGCTCCACACCACCGCCGTTCTGTCCACAAAAGCTATAAACCGCGACATCGTCAACTCGCCGTGGCCCCGGGTATTCGGCGATAATTACGTCGGTTCGTCGTCAAACACTTGACAGAAGAGTAGTGGCGGAGTATTTACTGGTGGAAGCACTTCTGGGAATACGTAATGCACGGCGGAGGCCTTCCTCCCCGTTTAGAATGTTCTGGAGGATTGTTTTCGAATTTTAATGCTCTCCTGTTGTCCCTGTCAGAGGATGCCACTTTGAGTGTAAAGAATCGGAATTGAGCTGACCTTAAACGCAACTCAACAGATGTTTAGTAGCGTCGATCACACCTTGCGTGTCTACTTATCAGGAATGGGAAATAAACCGAGTGCGTACTCCTTTGCTTTAACCTTACGCCGGGGGGTTCATCAGATAAAAAAAAACGCACGCATTGAAGGGTACCGGCCGCGTACAGGAGAGGCAAAAGTCAATGCCCAATGCGACGATCCCCCGTGGAGGAGTTCACACTGAAAGGTGAGCCCCTGTGCGGCACCTTTTTCGGAGGAAGGAGAAAACTTTCCCAGCCTTAACCTAAAACAATTACTTTGGCACGCCGTGGCCGGATGCGCCGAAAACCATAATTATATTTTCGCTCGAGATTCGGTTCGAGAAATCGCGGATTGGCGAATAAATAACGTATTCAATGCGTGCGCGCGTGCGCGTGGATTTGTGTTACTTTCTTAACCTCGGTGAAGATGCAAAGCCTTCCGTTCCCTGCGAGACTCCTACGACTCACGGTACGGACGCGCTGCACGCGAGCACTATCATCAGCGAGATCGCAACAAAAGGGCAGCAGCAGCAGCAGCAAACAGGCATCACCACTTGTTGCCTTCAAAAGTGCGCCCCATTGGGGCTTCTCTCGATCAGCAAGCAAGGTCTACGGTGCGTGTGACCCTGCCAGGTAAGGTGGCGAGAGAAGGTTCAGTTTCCGTGGCCAAAGCTTGCCCTCTCGATAGAGCCATACGGCGCCGTACCGGTGCGTCAGAGAGTCTAGAGACTCCGCTAGACGACTGGAGGAGTTCTACTTTTGATTGCTACGATAGGGAAAGCTTAATGAAAGCGGGTCGGGGCGTGCCGTGGCTTGTCGTGGCGCTAGAAGGCGGATCGCAGCGTGTATTGTGTTGTATACCATGGCTAGAGGTCAGAGAGGAAGTCGCCGACTATCTACACCCATACACAATGGATACAGAGGAAAACGAAGAAAGAGGTGCCGGAAAACAGGAGGTAGCGTGGATGCGTGGTTTGTTGAACCAAAGGAGAGAAGCAACACAAAACAACAAAACAAGAACAAAAAAATCAAACAAAAACGGTCCCACAACAACGGTTCCCCGTCTTGGGCAGGATGCATAAGTAATCTTCTTCGCGTGTAACGTGCCACTGGCAAGGCACGTAGTGGTGTACCAGCTGGGGGGTAACCAGTGGTTGCAAACTCCCCTCCCACCCCTCGGTGTCATTCGAGATGTTGCTGCAATTTGTTGTTTCTACTGCTGCATAAAACAAACAGCAGATTCGTCGGCTATCGTCGGGTTCTCGGTTCTGCAGTGATTGTACAAAATTCTTTCGAGTTTCTTTGGCTACTATGTATCAAATCGGTTGACAGTTGAGTTTGGTGAACGAACGGACGCACCCACAACGATTGCGTGGCTTGTTTTCGACCACTTTGTTTCTCAGATTAAAGGATGCGGCACTGAGTGTTGCTCAGGAACACTTTTACCTTGCATCATGTACTGCTGATTCCTGGTCGCGGATGATACCCATTATACTCAACAGTCACTTCAACTTATTATCCAAAGCAGAGCTGATTGAATAATTATGACACTTGCTAGTAGGCTCTGGGTAGTAAAAAACACAGCGCTAATATCATTTATCATTGCATACAATGTGATTGTGGCCAGGTTACCGAATAGCCTTTTGTGACGCTGCTACTTTCTGCCGCGATGAATACAGGGAAGGGGGCAGGCGAACGCTAGCGTCAGCGAAAGTTGCCTCCTTCCTTTCGCTACCAGCATGGACCAACAGTCATTTCTGAGCGAAATGCGTTTGGCAATATTCGTTAGATCATCCTGGCTGGTTAGCTAGCTAGCTGGTTTCCTTCCCTTTTTCACCACCCAGAGCAGAGCGAAGCGGCCCATTAGATAAGTTGGCCCCCTCCCCCCCCCCCAGGGACCGAAACTTATTTAACTAGGAAACGCGATTGAATAAATATTTTCATTAAAACCTACTCGGGCCCGATGGGTTCCCATCATATAACCGGCATCCCGACATCGGACCCCACATGGACGTGATCGTCACTCTTCCAATAACAAACGGAAAATGATCTTCGAGCAGAGTCTGCGAGCGTTCGTTCCTTTTTGCTCGCGCTAATGTTTGTTTTTTTTTTTCAGCAACAAACGGAAAACCAGGGGGGTGGTTGTGGGTTTTCCCCGTTCCAGTGTGCAGCGAGCGAGGAAAAGCGTGCAAAAAAACCAGCGGTACCAGCGCCAGTTAACAGCCAGCCTTTGCCCGTTAGCGGTGGTGCGGTGGATTCGTTCCGATTCTACGATTCCATTTCCGCATTCACGCAGGGACGCATTGACTGGCTAGCTGGGCTGGTTGGCTTTCGATTTCATTGGCGTAGCACGCGGTATATCACTTCGGCATGCGGCGCCCAGTCTCTCGGTGGTGGTGGTGGTGGTCATCGATCATTAATCATACATTTATTGCTTTCTGTACCTGCCTGGTGGGAGCCACCGAGCACCACACCAGGGAGCGTTTCCCCTCTGGTGTGTGTTTTTGCTGAAGTTGAAATTGAAGGAAAAGTGGGAAAATTAATTGACAAACAGCCAACCGCTCCTATCGCATAACCATCGCCACCACCCTGGGTCCTGGATGTGGTGGAAGGGAGGGGGCTTGGGAGTGGCATGCATGGCCCTGGACACCGGGCACGCTCTGGACGCAGGTCAGTTATAATTATCGATTAAATCAATCGAGTCCATCCAGAGCATCCACGGTGCCCATCAAGTGATGGGTGCAGCGCAGCTGCACTCTAATAGGACTGGTTGGTCTTTCGCGGCCAGCTCTGCTCCCCAGGCACGGCATGCTTTGAGTTATTTCGTTCTGCATATATATTGCTGTTCCCGTAGCCTGCTATTGGCGCACTGGCGCCAAACTAACACATCAAACACTCACGCGAACCGACCGTCCCTTCCATTGGGGTCCATAAACAACGGAGTCAATGTTGCGCTCTGTACACTGCTGCTGCAGTGTCCACCACCACCTTCAACGGTCGTCACTGTCACTGTGGCGGTTGAAGGAGAGTTTGACGCGCGGATGGCGTCAATGTGTCCCCGGCCCGGTCTTTGGTGCCATTTCATAAATTCTTGCAATTCAAACGAGCTAAAGGAGTGCGCCTGACTGGTGGCGCAGAGCCGCTTTTACATAACCGGCAATCGGCGCACACAATGTGTGGTGCTGGTGCTGGACAACAATCCCTCGGGTCTCTCTCTCTCTCTCTCTTTCGGTGTTTCGCTATGCATCGTTGCTTCCAATCAACCCCGCCGTTCGGGAGATGAACAACAGCGCGTCGCGTAGTGAACCGGGATTATTGCCTGGATGGGCACAGGCTTTGATGAAGCAGGCACACTTTGATCTCAAAGAGTTTTATTTGAAGTGCCGGGACCACACCACATATTGTCCCCATTGCACAACACTGCGCCACTTGGTCGCTCACTTTGTAGTTTTGTTTCCACTTTCATCTACTAAAAACGTATCCATAATTGGAAATAATCAAACCATAAATGTAGCATGCAGGATTCGAAACATCCAAGGTTAAGCTCTCTGAAGATGATTATGATGATGATAATAATGATGGTGATATGACACGAGGAGGTCATCTATTTTTACCTCCTCACGATCTCTCAGGTGCGGCTACTTTTAGCACGGAAGAAAGAAAGAAATGAAAGTTGTTTGGTGGTGGCGGCGATGTGTCCACGCGGGCATGCCGGGACGAATCGGGACCCGGCGAATCTGGAGCAACTGTTCCAGTTTCATGGTTCGCGGGGCTCGGGCGAAAACATTAATCCATAGCCATTTTCGCTACGAAAACGGGGAAAAAAGCCGCCCCGCTAGAAAACAGAAAGGTGACAATCCGTGTCGTAATGAATTGGATCGCGATCGCACGGCGCAGACAGACCGGAGGCAGCTTACAATTCGATGGCAGAAAAAAAAACGGGGGAGTAAAAGAAGAATAAAAAAAACCCACTCCATCAATATGAAAACAGTCGGTGCTTTCGGCGCGAACATTGAATTTTGATCGATCGCAGAGCATTGCATTGATTCATTGGAGCAAAGTGGAATGGTAACAACAACAACAAAAAACAGATAAAGATATGATACAACAACAAAAAACGAACGGGTGTTATGGCTAGGTACACCAGCCTCGAAAGTGGTGCAGGTTGATGCATCTTTTCGCATAGAAATGCAACAATTTGAAAGCCCGCATTTTTTACGTAAAAAAAACCTGAATGGAAGCAGAAGTGCTCCTTCGATCGCCGCTCCTTTGGTACCAAAATTTGAACCACTTTTCTGAGCGAGGCCCGTAACGAATCTCCGGTATTGCGATCACCACCAAAAAAGCTCGCCACTAATCCTATTATTAAGCCGTTGCATAAATACGACCCCAAGCACAGGTGTGTGTCGGGGGAAGTTTGGAGAGAGAAATGGATCGAAACGCACCGTTCGTATTGCCCAACTCTGTGACACCGATTGACCGATTCGCCGAAATAAAAGAAGAAAGAAAAAAAATATGAGGGAATTGGGAAATGAACAGTCCCCAGACAGCCAAAGTCGGTTAAGTTGCTCCAAGCGGAATCGCGGTCTCTATCTCTCTCTCTCTCTCTTTGTTTGGTCTTGTGGTCGTTCGATTGGTTTTATGACATCGATGTCACCCCGCGGTGGCGCCTTTTGCGGCCAGTGTCCGGCCGCAAACGCTCTACATTTCACTTACATCACGTCTCGGGCGCGTCGAACCTAAATCATCGGACCGCATATGTCGCCGCCATCGGAGGAAACTGTCACCAAAGCGATTGAAATGCGATTTGACCACCGTTCCCGGGCGGGGAGGTGTTTCAATATTCGTGTCAGCTGTGTAAGGTTCGAGGAACGAGCGGCGCGCGGTGGTTTGCATTTGGGATTGTTCCTGATATATCATTTCGTTTCGCCCCAACTCCAACCAACCATCCACCGCATCTGGATCCAGGTGCGGTTGCAACAAATTGGGCAAATTTTTGTACAATAGCCATATAAAAAGAAGAGGACGTGTGAGGAGGGTGAGTGCAAATTCGTCACCGAAAATTCGGGCGGCTTTTAGCGATGCCACCCAGCCAACCGGTACACGTACCACCCCCGCCCCGGTCGCCACCATTGCATGAGGCTATTAAAACAAAATAACAATTATTTACTTTCACCTGCCCCGGTGATGGTGCACACAAACAGACGCACACATACTGGCACACAGGTGGTGATTGCGTGCACTTCCATCCGCCTGCGATCGCGATCGTGCGTGCGTGCGATCGTGCATCGGTTGGCAATTGGAGTCGACGATCGTAGCGGAATTGGGTACTGGGCGAAAAATGCGACCAACGCTGCCATTGCTGGCGCTGCCGCTGCTGCTGCTTTTCGGAGCGTGTGTCTTTGTGAAAGTTTGAGCCAATTTTTGGGGTGGCACTCGTCGGCACTATCAGCTCACTCGGGTGTTTAATCACCACGAAGCTCGCAAATGCAAGGGGTGCAAGAAGCCGGGGGATAGGAGAAGAGGTGTCAGTTGATTTGTCCTCTCGCTGCTTTTATTGGGCATTTCCGTGCGTTGTGATCAATTTTTTATGAAATTTTGTTGAAGGTTCGTCGCTGGTCTGTCGTTTAAGTCTTTTGTTTTTCACTGAGGACAGCTTGAAAATAAAGGAATTTTCAAAGGAAAAGTCAATTTCAAAGTCAATTTCTGCTTCGTTTTTGTCTGTTTTGTGTCTCAGTAGGCCGCGCTTCGTTGTTGGTCGCAGATTTTTGTTGAAGTGCAAACATATTTTATGAACTAACATATCGCGGAATTAAGCACAGAGAGAGGGAGAGAAAAAAGGAGACAGTCTCACTATTCACTAAAAAGGAACGATGTTCCAGGGTCATCGCTCGGTTAATACGATCGCAGTGACCACGAAGATAAGCCACAAAACGGTAGCCAGTCAGCCAGTCAGTCATCATGAACAACAATCTGCGTCCAACACCTTCTGTGAGTGAAGTTCCGAAAGTGGTAAAGTTTTTACAACTTGAGCTGCATCTTCAGATGAGGCCCTCGACCCGCCAGACCCCAGCGTAAAGTAGCGACTGAGTGCTTATTGCTGCAGCGGCCTTCACCTGCTGGCTGCCGTGTGCGAATAAGCAAGCACCGGAGATTCAAAATCCACACTCGAGCTTCCTCTACGTTTCTCGTTCGCATGATCAGCTTAAAGGGAGTGACCGACCGCCATTTTCACAGGTTTCAAATGATCAATCACCGAAAGGATGTCCTCTCACTCACCATTTGCACCGCTTTCTCTCTCTGTCTCTTTGTCTCTCTGTTTGAGTGCAACCCAAAGTTACAACATCCGATCATTCAAACTCGTATCGTTCGTGTCAACGCCGAGAAGACGCGTTGCGTAAGGGGTGTCGCGCGCGGAGTCGTCAACCTTCGACTTCGGCCATCCGTCGTCCGCCGTCCGGTCCGGCCACCATATTGTGATCCATGCCCTGAAGGTGAACCCTTCAGGCAAACCTTTTAATGTGTGTGGAAATTTTTGGGGTGAATCAATCCCCATCCGCAGTCGCCGTAGTCCGAAAGTCTGCAAAACCGCTTGACCACTTGTTGGGTTGTACGTTTTGGAATCTCCCGTGTATCTCAAGAGTCAAAGAGGATAGACCCCACATACTGGTGAGTTAAAAGCTCACTTATGTCATGACACTCTCTCTCTCTCTCTCTCTCTTTCTGGGAGTATCTTTTGATAGGATGAGCGACAGTATACTACACCGTACCACAGCGAAGTAGTCGCGTAGCTGTCATCCGGTGAGATCACGCGCTTGCTGCGCTCAAAAGCAAAGCTACTAAAATGCACAACAACCTGCTGCGCGCATCTCCATCAACGGTGCGTCGTTTTATGAACTCGCTAATGGCGCCCGAGACTCCCGTCTGATCGGACAGTGTACGAAATGTTCGAAATCGAACTCGGTTTGAACTCCTCCTCCGCATACCAGGCGGGACGTGCGCGCCATTCGTTGCAGTTGTCCTCGAGATCCGGTTCCGCTGGTGGTCAACCGCACACACCTTGCCACAAGTGCACTGATTAGAAATGCACGAAACATCGTGCCGGGCGAAAAGGGCGTCGCACACTTTCACCCTCTTTCGACACATCATCACGACCCGCCCAGAAAGATGGTCAACCGCTGGAACCGCAACACAACACAAAACACCGCCAGAGTACCCAGAGCAGCAAGCGGACCTCCTTGAATGGAATCCGGCCTCCTATGGGCCACAAAGGGCATCGCGCGCTTTGCGATACTTAACAACAACAACAACAACGGAGGAGAGTTTCGGTGCGCCGACCTCTGGGTACACTCTCTCACGTCTTGTGGGCGCCATTTTCTACTGACACCACTGACACCATTTTGGCGTCCATCCGATCCTTTTAACCGAGAACTTTCCCCCTTCGCTGCGCTGGTCACCGTTGTCGTCGTCGTCGTCTTTGGCGCACAAAACCAATCGAAGGCTAATGATCGTTGGTCGGAGTCGTGTCGAGCGACGAGCGCGAGTGGACCGAACGGCCAACGATGGCGACAACAGTGAAAAGGGGGCCACCACCATCACGGGGCGACAACACGATGATGAACCGCGCCCTGTGTGTAACGAGAGCGCACCAAGCCGCCGATTATTAATGATCCCGTTCTATTTCTTCGTCGCCGCTGCTGCTGCAGGACTGGGGGCGAGAGGACATTCCACAACGTACCACAAACGCACACCGCATACACCGCATGGCCTTTCTCGGAACCCCTTTCTTGATCCCTAAGGGTGCGCTTCTTGAGATTCTTGACTGAAGAGCCGCGTGGCCGGAGGTGGTCCAGGTTCAGGGCGTAACATTGGAACGTGTCGGGTGCTCCCTTGTCTTCCACTCGATCGGACCCTTAATGCTCCTTCTCCTCCTTCTCCTTCTGCGCTGCTCAAAAGCCCTTTCGCTCAATGGCCGATCGTCGAGAAGCAATCGATCTTCGTATCGTGCAGGGGGAGCTACGTCCGCTGGCCCCAAAAGGAGGAACCTTCTGGGCTCGAACGCTTGGTATCTCCAGGAGAGGTCCAGTTCTGGAGGAACAATTTAGGATGATTACGAATGTAGGTCGATTGATGTGGTCCGAAGAGTGATGCTCGATTTTCCGGCGGTGTTCCTGCAGACCTGGATGGTCTGCATGGATAGGATATCCCTTCACGAGATGTTCGGCATGATACTGAACCCGATCACGAGATGGGCACGAATTACGGCTTAATTTGATCGTGTATTCAATATTGCGATAATCATTTCAATTAAGGAATAATCTAGGGACAGTAATGGTTCGTGAGTCCATGAACTATTCAGAGGTTGACCCGGAACGAATCTGAAGAGTATCAGACATTCAATATTCGATGCATTATCAGGTCGAATCGATGAAAAAAAAACTGCCGTAAAAGCAAGCAATCAATTCAGTCTGCGTTCTTCTAGGGAAGGAATTCGGTCAGATGAGATCCTAAAGCTCCGAGGCACCAATCTCTCCGACGTCCAATGTCAACTCAATCACGGAAATCTTAGCTCCACTACGGATGCACACCTTCCCATATCAGACCTGCTACCAAGCCGGGGACCGGGGCCCAGCTCATGTCCACTTCCTCTTCGGATGCACCTTCTCCCTGGCGTGGCGTGGCGTGGCGCAACGGACAAAAACAGTAAATTTCCGTTACCACATTACGGAATCGGCCTGTCATGAGAGGGCGCGCGCGCACACACGAGTCCCAGGCATAAATGAGACAAAAATGAAATGTTCGGTGCAAGTCTCCGGCTATCCCTCCCGAGGAGCCACCCAATCGATTACGAAACACGTTTTACACGAGTAGCGGGATTCCCTGGGCCCTGTTGTGACTAGGGCCTCGGCCAATGGGATCGAACGGAAGGCACAAGCCCAGGCCAAGCCCTATACGACTCCGGGGTGTTCGGTGTCGTCGTTGTCGTTGTGCAGCAACAACCAGCCCTGCCCCGCCTGCCAACAGGGAAACCTGTTCCGCACTCGAGTGAGCTCCGGACTGGGGCATAAGCTCCGAAATGCATCGATTAAACACCGGTCGCGCCTTCTGTAGCATCCACAACAGGCAGCAGCAGCAGCAGCTCTCGTGGTTTGAACAAGTGGATCACAGATGGGTGACACAGCTGGAGGAGCGACGAGGAGGTTGTTTCGACAAAGTCTGGACTCCATAGGCATAAATTTGTAACACATTTTCATTTTCACAAAATCTCGGTCTAAAAGCGCGTGAGTTCGCTTCGTGAGTGTTGGTTATAAAAGAAATAATTATTTAAGTAACTATTGAGTAACGCACACATACAGACGGACGGACGGACGGACGGAGGCACTATTGGCGTGTTTGCATTCGTTGGCATCCGATCGGCATGATTGGTTCGCGGTGTGATTCATCATGGTTTTCCGCTTCACAGGCGGTGGCGCGGCCGCTTCTCCAGAAGCGCACTATTGTTGCACAACAGTTATGGTGCTTCCCCCCCCCCCTCCGCTACTCTGGCATACCTCCCAATTGCCCCCCTATCTGGTGGAGCATAAACCTGATCGCCGAGTGTGGAGCGTCAGTGAAGAAGATGCGAGAGAAGAGCGCACAAGCATGAGATGAGAGCTTGAATCGCACCGGGATTGTTGCGGTTGTGGCCAGGCATCTCGCGCTCTTATGCTGAGCGAGGGGACACACAACTTCTGCAAAACAAAAAAAAAAATGAACGCTTACCAGACGTTAACGGTGGCATCAATTTTTGGACAATTTCAAGCGTGAAGCAACCACGCAGCAGCAGCAGCACCAAGCATCATGATCGACCGCATGAATGTGCGCTGACTCGGCGGGGTGCCACGAGCACTCGCCAGCGTCGTCATCACATAATTACAGGCAATGCGCCTCGGGAAATTGTGGCCGACCAGGCGGTGGGGGGGCTTATGTGTTTCATCACACGCTGCATCATCATTATCCTTTGCCGGATGATCATTTTTAAACCGAAGGAGCGGGCCCACCAAACTCCGAAAACTGCCAACCGTTCGCCAATTATAGGGTTGCCGGACAGTGGTGGTCAGCGCTTGGCCTGGCGTAGGGGGGCAGAAGAAGTTCATCGAACGACCCACTAGTCCCCCACCCCCAGTCTCTCTCAGCGACCACATTCCATGCGTGTTCCGACACGTGTTCCGTAATGTATCCGTGCGTTCGAGAGGTTTGTTTTGTGATGGGGAGACCGGCCGCCCGCATAACCACACCACAGCTGGCGGCATCAATGAATCCGACACCACTGCACTCCAAAAGTGTCCCCGCGCCCAGTGTGCATGTGGTGGAAGGTGGAAACAAGCTTTTCCAAAAACTGCATCGCACAAAACAGCGCACGGTTGTAGGAGTGTAGAGCCCCCCGGGGGGGGTGAAGTAGCGGTTATGCAATTCCTCTTTACGCAGCTGCCGGGCCACCACCATCGCCGCCACCGAATGCCGCAGCAGCAGTTGGGGGACAACCACGGCCGGTCGCCTGGCCTCTCTATTGCGACTGGTTTCTCGCGACATGTGGCAACAACAACAACAACAACAGTAATTGGCGCAAATCAGCAGCAATCCGTGCACCGTAGACGACGCTAGCGCTTGGCGGCGGCTGCTGCTGCTGCTTCTTCTCTCCCACGTTTCGAGCGCGGAATTACATGTCCACCATTCGCACACGGTGCACAGCGGCACCTTGTTGGTGCATTGGTGCTGCGCCGCCAGCGTCTATGCTGGCTCTGCGTTTGGGTTGAATTCTCAATTGGCTACGGTTACTTCGACGTCGAGGGAGATGTACGGGCGGGCGGGCGGGTGGCATCCTTCGGCAGCGCATCATTCGTTTGAACCTCGAGCAATGAATTTGTGTGTCGCAGCAAATGGTTGAGGTACTCCGTATGTTGCGCATTCTTCTAGATTGATGGCTACTGCAGGTTCTACGATTTAAATTTTTTTTTAAATTGATTGAACTGCCAACAGGAACACTAAATAGGACAATATATAGAAGCGACCATACCGAGTTACTACGATTTGTAGTTTAGAAGCTGTCAAACGTCACTCTGTTGACAACTGAAGAAACAAAGTAGTCTAGTCTTGTGGTTTACGATTGCAAATCCAATCGAAACTGACCAAAAACAAGTTTTTCTACAATGGCCCGTGCTTTGAATGGCACGTTTGCTAACAATAACAAAGAGCTGTTATGATTCCGAACCAAGAAGACACACATAAAAAAAAAAACATAAAACCTAGAGTCCCTCCCCGCGCCCGGTGTGTAGTGCACCAGTTTGTGTTTATAGCATTTGGCTGTGACACAGAGCATAGACTGGACGGACTACTGGAATCCATTCCCTTAGCGCCATCAATCATGGAAGACAGAATTTGTTTAGCGGAAATGCTGGCAGACAGAGTGCTTCGTCTCTCGATTGCAGTCCCAAAATCGACCACAGAGCACACCAGAGAACCACGGACAGACGACAGAAGAAGCGCCAGTCCGACAAAATGGAACAAACTATCACATTTCACTGCCAGTGGTCGGCCAGAGTTGGAGCACCGTTGATAGTGATCGAGAGGCAAAATGGTGGCCACAAGCCATCGTGTCGTGTCGTGACGTGTGCCGCCGAACTTGTTTCCGCGCGAAATGAAGGTCAAACTAGCGAATAAAGCGAATTCTCCCAGAAGACCCTCACTCCACACGAGAAGAGAGGGAGGGATTCCCGTCCCGGGGTTCAATTATACCGCATCCGTCCCGGGGGGTCTCCCGGGGGCTTCTCTCCGACCGATTCAAGGCGCGCAACAAACTTTGCTCGTTAAAATCCCAACTTTATGACTTCCGTTTGCTTCCGTTCTCCGTTCCGAAATCGCGTATTCTCGCGACGAACGATCTGACCTCGCCCGTCCTCTAGGCGCCGTGGTGCATATCCTAGTCGATGAGCCACTAGTTCCACGACCACAAACACAGTCACAACAAACCACCGATGTGAGCGACGAGGGAGGACAATAAAATTGGTCGTACAACTCACCCCCGGGGAAATGGCATTAGAGGAGAGAGAGCTCGCTAACACACTGCTGACAACAGGAATCGACTATTGCCACCGAAGGGAGTTTAATCCATTTTGCATGCTGCTGGCTGTGGCCCACCACCATGGCCACACGAACCATCCTTCACTTCTCTTCCTACAATCGACGAGGAACGGAAATGTTCGGCAATATCCTTCCATCGTCGCGGGGAGCTCCGAATGGTCGATTGTTTGACGTGAGTTTTTCGTCGCGATTGTTGGACGAACAAACGACCAAACGACACTCGGGGTCTTCTGATTCTCGGTGCGATAAATCATCGCGGATGTGATAAATCTCGACGCCAAATGACGGTTGGCATCTTTATTGGAATACATAGATCGATTTATGGCCTAGAGAGGGGGATTTAGCAATCCGACCGATTGGCCCCCGGATTGTGTCCTTGAATGCTCAAGGATTAGCTCCTCTTCCCTTGGAAGGAATTAGAAGCTCATCTTATGATGGCCAATCGTTCCGTTCCGTGCGGCGTGCGACCATGCCAGTTCCTGGTTTTGCTCTCCATTCCGACCGGGGGCTTGTTGGCTCGCGGAAGTACACCGGCGCCGCCACCGCCGCCGCCGCCTTCGCGGCCGTCTTTTAATGGAACGCGCACTTTCCCGCGCTCGCTAGACAACAAACGGCCCGGGCACCATCTCTCATCTCCGGTTCCACCGTGGAGGAGGAAGTCGCGGTGTGGCATCGTTGGATGCAGAAAATTCGTCATGCCCAGACCATTCATTGGTTGCATTCCGGGCCGGGCCGGACCGGGCCGGGTGAGCGAGCATGAGCTTGCACCGTGGCGGCGCGTAGTGACGGAAATGAGGGTGTGCCTTTCAAACCGGCCACCTGGCGGCCCTCTTCCTTTCCTCTCCCGGATTACGGAAAACCGCAGAAACCGCGACCAAAGACGGACGCGCGCGGTGTGAACCGATTTAGAAGCACCACCACCAAGGAATGGGCCTTCTGCTGCAATGGCAACACTAACTGACACCCATCGCTAATGGGCAATGGGGGAACGGAGCCCATTATGACGCCGACCGGCCCCCGATAATGGTGGTCACCAATGATCATGATGTACAGCTGTAGATGATGATGATGATGAGCAATCACATTTTCTTCGCGAAAGGTAAAAGTGTTCCGGATCCGCCGTTGCCACCGCCAGCAGTCTGAAGCCACCACCGGTAGCGGCATCTGCAACAATGGTGCAACTTCCGCCGCGTGGTCGCTCCGCACTTCCGCAGCTGATCACGGTATCACAAAACGCTCGCCAATGCTCTGGCACGTCACCTTTCGGGAGCAACATTGTTGTGCGAAGAGACGACACATCGAAACTCCAGATGTTTCACGCCGGTACTGTTCGGGTAGCGCATCGTGGTTGGTGGTTGCGTGCCGCAAGAACAATGAACGCCAAGTGTCAGGGCAAGTGTAGGTGGCGAACGCGCCCGCGCGCCCCTAAGTGGAGCAGCAGAACGCGACTTTAATTAAATTGTCAATTATCGTTAATTTAATTCGTTGTTGATTTCCACTGACCATGGCACCCACCGCAGACGTCGCGTTCTCGGCTCAATGACCCGAAACACGGGAGTACCTCGAGGCACCGCAACAGCAGCAAGTAACTGCCAGGCTCGCACAGCTGGTTTGAAAACATGTTTAACATGTTTTTGACGCTGTCTAGAAGGGCAGCAATCAATCCGCCTTTATCTCAGGAACATCTTATTGGATCCGTACCCTCCGTAGTTTTCCAACCTTCGACCGCAAGAGCTCCACAGACTGGCTTGGCTGACCTCCTTACTTCATGCGCACACAAACCGGTGTACCAGTGGTTGGCTGTTTCCGTCGTCTCTAACAAGCCACGGCGCACCGCAGCTATCACAACAACGGCAACATAGGTCGGACGCTTTTTCACACCTTCCTCCAATTGGGGTTCCGCCATCGCCATCGCCATCGCCATCGCCATCGCCATCGCCGACAATAACAACGCGCCGCGGATGATTACTATCATTGACCGAATCCATCGAATCCGCCATGTGGAGTGGAGGAATTTCTCTCCAGGAGTCGGGTCCCGGCTCTAACTGGTTGGGCGGTCGAGCGCGCGCGTTGGCGTACCGGGGCCTCCTTCCTGACCGTTCAACCTAGTTTTAATAATCCCCCCCACTTCTGTGGCTGAAACACTCCGGGAGAGGTCGAACGAAAATAGGATCACGGCGGTGGCGTCGAATTCACCGATCGACCGACCCTCTGGCGATCTCGCAGGCACACACAGGTCGCCGCAATCAATTGGCAACACCAATAAAAGGAAAGCGCCACTCCCGCGGATCGGCCGGACGGATAGGCCGTTAAAACCTTTAAGAAAAACCCCTGTTCACAGTTACGATCGATCGTGTAAGGGTCCGAGATTGTCTCGCGACCTAAACCAAGCAAGCAACCAAATTCGATCCATTCCACAGTTACGCTCGGGGGGGGGGGGGGTCTGGAATCTTGTTAGACATCTCCTCCTCGATTATCTCGTGTCTCGGATGTGATCTCATATGAAGCAAACGAGATCGATTCGCGCAACGGGGATTGATCACGAGTGGCGGTGATGCACTCCACGCGCACGGAAGACTCAATTAGCGTCTCCGGACGTTTGACGTTTAACAGTGGCACCGAAAAAAACGGCACCGGATTTACGATGTCCGAGAGGAGGAAGCTCAAGCGCTTTGCGTTTCGTAAGACTTCCGTGGATTAAAGAGATACGAAAGAGGCTTGCGTTGTGGATTAGTTGGATCTTCGCATCGATAGATCTCGTCCGATCCTCCCAGAAGTGCATATGCGCTCAATCAACAGCGCCAGTTGCCATCTCTTGCCGGCAAATGTGTGCCTTCGGAACATGCTGTTAATCCTGCGGCGGGTGGGGAGGGGGAACTGGTTAATGTCGGTCATCGCGTGCATCGCACCCGTTTAACCTACATTTTGCCCGCCCGTTTTTCAGCTGCACATTTTCCGGTTAATGCCAGGTTTGAACTTTATCTACGAGCATCACATGCCACATGGCCCTGCTCCACCCCGTACAGTTGTTGCCACAGATTTTGCACGACTTGGCATGGAAACCACCGCACCGGTTTGTGGTGCTACGGAATTCCTCCATCATCATCATCAGCATCTAGTACCATCGCGCCGCTAGTAGCTCCCCGCTAGAGTGATCATCATCGGTGTGGCCACCGAAACCTGATATCGAGTAGGGGTGTTATTACATCAGGGTCCGCTTCGATGCGACCAACGAACGATGTGCGATGCATTGGCGTCAGCATCAGCATCATCATTATCATTCACCAGCCCCGGAGGGATCCACTGCGGAACCCCGAAACCGTACCCCAGTTGGATGGACAACGATGATCGCGTGTGGTCGTCGTCCACGATCATCATAGGCAAGCGGCAACTCCGAGGCAACACGGTTACACACTCACGAACCGGTTCCCCTTCAGCGTCGAGAGTTCTCCAAGAGGTCAGTTACTGAATATCCGTGGCGTGCGCGTACAGGTTGTCGTCGGTGTCCCCGTTTGGATGTTTGGACGAGCTGATATGCTGATGGTAGTGTGTGCGCAAACGGAAAACTTTGTCCCTTTGGCGCTCTGCTGCAATCGGTTCAGCTTTAGTGGCAGGCAGGTCCAGCTTCATTAGTTCCACCGTACGGCATCGCGAGCTGGCTGAATGATTCACGATGCCTGGCATTAATTTGGAAGCATTCCGAAGCAGTGGTGCTGCTGGTGCCGATGCTGGTGTACACTCTTCTCGAGCTACCGGACTGGCCACATGACGGTGGGAGCTAGCCTTCAGCAACTCTGGAGAACGAATGGACGCCTCGTGTCGCGCGTGTCGCTCTCGCTCCCTCTCTCTCTTTCTAGGAGCCGATCGGTGTGCCGTCGTGTGCCGCGTGTATCTTGATGTTGCGTTAAGGTCAAGCAAGAGGTCTTCATCTGATCAGACCGTCATCACTTGGCGCACGATTGGACAATTTATTTACCGCGCGATACACCCTAATGAAGGTTATCGGAGCGAGCACGAGTACCGTGCGTCTATCTCTGACGCACACAGCGACCCAATCGATGTCAAAATGGTCCAAGGGTTTAATAGCGAACGAAATTCGCAACAATCTTGACATAAAATAGTAATTGTTGTAGCTAGCTGGTCGTTTTCCAGTAATGCGGTCCAGTTTCCAATCCACAGGCCCGCCAATTTGTTCTGTCCCAAGCGATGTGGTCACGCGCACGGGGAACCCGATTAAGCGGATGATACTCCATAGGTTGTTCTGCTCAGACGGTTCCTCTAATCGTTCTTCTAACCGGCACCTACTTCCACCCGACGTTGGCGACGGTAGCTTACTCGCGTAACGCGTAATTATGCGCCACCGCAGGTGCTGTGTAACGGGGGTTCTTGGCTCTCTGCTACACCCTGGCATCCAATCCGGGTGCCATTTTGGCGCTCGCATCGGCGCATCATCATCTACAACGGCAACTGGAACCAGTATAGACATCTCGGGGTGTATTATATGATGATTGCGGTCCCAGGCACTACGCCACCTTCCCCTCCCCAATGCTCCTGCCTGTGCGCTCTGGTTCCATTGACGGCACGACAATCGAAACATCAATCATCGCTTTACCGACAAGCGAGTGCATCTCGTGGGACCTTTGCCGGTGATACCAAGACTACCATCATCATGTCTCGAACGAGGTAACAATCACTCACACACTAGGAACCGACAAATACATCGTCTGTCATCGTGCGGGAAGTTGATAATTGGTCGTTCTTTTTTTTTTGGGCGACAACAGCACACCACCACCGTCGTCATCGTCCCGTGGTGCACCGGAGAACACCATCTAATGTGTGAATTTTGACACCAACTTACTGACGGACCGAACCATTGCACTGGACCTTGGCGGCAAACTTTTGCTACAACAGCAAACCACTATGGATGCTGGCCTAAAATGGTATTCTGCTTGCAGCAGCCACAAGCCACTTTTGGGCACTTGATGGAGTAACAAACGATTGTGGGCCAGCAACCGGGCTAGCAGGTCGGTGTCGCGAGCGCATGATCACAATCGCGATGATGATGATGATGATGATGGCGGTACTAAACGCTCTACACAACGCCACAAGGGCGGTAGGATTTTGGGTGGCACATGGAATTCCTCCAGGGGTCTGGGGAAGGTAACGGAATGTGCTGAGAACGACCAGACCACCAGTGGTTCCCAGCTGAATCCCAGGCCAGCCTGAAGTGGGACACACTGGCGATTGTAAAGCGGCGCGGCGAGTAGATGCCCGATGCTCTACATCACGCTGGTCCCCACCTTGGCCGGTTTTTGGGTGAAACTGGTGTTATTTATGATTCTGAACCGCCGAAAAACATGCCACCATCCTAGGCGGTGGGCGGTGCATGGGAATGTCCACTAAGTCAGTATGCACATCATAGTAGCTTAGTTGGTGCTTAGTTGTCGTAAAGATTCTCATGCTTTGGTTTCCTTAGTATCTAGAAAGAAACGACCTTAGGAAACATTAGGAGGCCGCCGTATCGCTACCACCAGCACCATCGTCACCTGCCGCTCGAGTCGTGCGGATCAAGTCAATCAAGGTCCCCAAGGTTGCCGCGCCGCCAGTGCTTTCGGTGATTGCTTGAGTGATTGTCGGGCTGGTGGTGGCTGACCAAGACCTCAGCGGCTGATCTCAAGATGCTTAGATTGATTTTTGATCAAATCCTTATGATGGACACAACAATAACGTGACGGCAACGATGGCCGAAAAGGTGAAGACCGTGGGACTCCAAATGGATAATGAAAAAAAAACCTGTCCTTTTTTTCCATAAACCATTCACCACGACCAATCAATCGAACGTCTTCGAAGATTCGACGGGCGGATTTGATTGACTGTGGCCCGAATGCACGCGGTCGTTCCCCAGAGTTCCGTGGTGGGAGGGTTTTGTTTCGGTTTTAGCCCTGGGTAAGACAAAGGTAAACCATTAGAGAGCTATCAACCGGGCGATTGATCGTATGGACACGACAGGTGTCGACTGTTGATTGCGCTTGATAGATCCACTCAGTATCCAAAAACACCATCAAGTATGACTGATATATGGCCACTAGTGCTACTCACACGGCGGTACGACCGCGCATAGCGACTAAAAGGAAAAGGGGTTCCGCGATCGAAGCACGACGTCCTTCGGATTAGTCGATTTCTACTGACGCTCCAAGTCAAGCCAAGCGAACCACAAGCACACTTCGCGCAATCGAAAAGCTTCTTGAGGCGTTACAACGACGCAATGTTCTGGACAGCGGCTACTGGTCAACTTACCTTTTGCCCAACCGGTGAGAACGTTGCCGAGGTAGGACACCTTGTACTCCGGATCCGGGCGACTAATGTCGATGCTGTGACAGTTCCGCCGCAGTAACCGCCCAAGGCCGCGTGTGATTGACTTGATCGCTTTCGCGCTGCTCTCACTATCGTTCACGTAGCAGGAATCTCCAATTTGCAGGTCCGTGGTGGACCCGTTCGCAGCCGCTGCCGTCTCCTCACCAGCACCGGCACCACCTTCCTTCTTGTGGAACTTTTCGCTGCTCAGGAAGCTGCGCTTGAACTGCTGCAGCTTCAGTAGGGCACTGCTATCGTCATACTTTTTGGTATTGTAGGTGTTGCCGAAGATGCGCGCGATCGAAGCACTCTTGACGAAGCGCGATTTCTTCTTCTTCAACCCATCCTCCGGGGCCGGTGCCGCGGTTGTTCCTGCTGCTGCTGCTGCTGCTACAGCTGAGCCATTGGCAGGACTCGCTCCAGCGGTGGCTGCCGCTACCGATGCAGCATGCCTTCCGATCGGCCCCGTTCCGGGGTCACTTTTTGGTCTACGTCGCAGGTGGAATATGTTGAACTTATCGAGCGTGTTCGAGCCCGCCATCTTTGGGGCCAGCGCTGGTGTCTCACTGGGTGTGGCCATTTTAGAAGCTGCGACCGAAGATTCTACTTCAGCTTTCAGCGTAGCAGCACCGTTGGAACCGTTGGCGGATGTGAGCACATAATCTACCTCATCCTTACCGCCACCACCTCCAGTGTCACTGGCACCACCACCTCCGCCACCACCATCGTCATCTTCTTTGCGAATTTCTTCCTTTGACGAGAACAGCTTACGATTTGCCGCCATACTGATGCACTTTTGTTTGGTTTGTTAAAAAAAAAAGGAAAGAAACAGCGGGAGCCAAAAAAGGTTTTGCAAACGAAACGAAATCACTAGGCAAATGATGCACAAATAACACTTGAAACCAGCGACCAGACCCCCTCCTCTCCCGACTAAGGCCACTCGAAGTCGCCAACAAGCCGCCTCACATGTTCGAATCGCTGTCGCACAGGCGGTTGCTACGGTAGGCACTCTGTGATGTGGTGAAAAGGTAGCAAAAGCATTCCCATAAAAAAAAAACAGAACAACACTACAATGGCAGCACAGCAACAACACGCAGAGAGCACTAGGATGTGTGGTGAGGATGCTTGATGGTTGGTGGACGATCACTTCGGGGGTTACTAGGCGATTGCAGGTTCACTGAAGGAGCCGCCGGTTTGATCTCACAGAGATATTCAGCCTCCTCTGCAGATCCTTGCACACCGTTTACACAAACACACGGGACGCTCTGTCCAGATGACGACCTCTGTGTGCGCGCGCACGCGCTGGAACCACTTCGCGTCACTATCGGTGCCAAACTAAAAACCGGACCAAAACCAAGAACCGCAACAACATACACCACAGACACACCGATCGATCGATTGCGCACGATTACGATCGGTTATTAGAAACTCGATGCCCTCGACTTGGAGGCACCCGCTGGAGGCTCTGGCAGGTCGTTGGTCGCTGACTCGGAGCGGCCCGATGGCGCCCAGGCTGGCTGGCTGGCTGGCTGGCTGGCTGGTAGGTGCCTTGAACTCGATCGATTGCTACCCTCGACGTTCTCGACGTGCTCACACAGCGCGCCCCGTCCAAGATTTCCCTCCGGTCGGTTGGTCACTGGTACCGAGGGGGGCAGGGGCCGCTAGTGTGTATGTGGTGCGTCACACCCATACGAGAGCACGGTGCGAGGCGGGGAGGGTGGTGTGTATGATGCAACGCAGGTGGATTTTCCTTTTTTTTTCGCGATCGCGATCCTTCGGCTCCGTTCTGCTGTTAGCTAATCGGCGTCGACGTTATGTTGGCCGGCCACGGGGGTGGGGTGCGCTTTTGCGTTCGCCTCACGAAAGGGCGCCGCGCAGAGATCGTGTGATGGGCAGAGATGGGGTTTGAGGTAGAGACTCCGTTAATTACACACCGATGCACACCGGTTGTTGGACGTGCTGCTCGCTCTTCGTGCTTCACGCTGGCTCACGCTCCGGTAGTAGAGCCTGTTCGCTACTAGCGGCTTGAAGATGGTCTGCAAATAAAGAAGGAAAAGAATGCGATGTATGAGATGTTTCAGGAAACGTTTTTAAATGCTCCGACACGAGTAGAACACTGGTAAATCTACGGTTTGCTACTGCTAGAGCGCGCATTCAAGGCAATTTATCGACCTTGACCAAACCAACCTACTTATCATATCGCTCTACCAACAGGCCGAATGCCAACCTGGCGCTGCACTTCGAAACTTGGTGTGTCGTAAGCAAACATCCGTTAGCTGGTTAAGCTGGGCTGGAAGTTACGAGCGGCAAGTCCGAAAGTTACCACCAAAAGCACACCCCCCGAGAAGATTACCGTTCTTGGCCACCTCGCCGCAGTAGAAGTTTGTCGACGTCGTATCTCCATATTAAACACCAGCACCCCCCATTCTTCTGGCTCAATTTTTGACTATTTACGAACCAAAACCACCCTCCGTGGCAGCAGGGCGGCTTGTACCATTTTAATACGAAGCACTCACAATCACACACATAAACACGTAGGCACGAGGTCGACGAGCATCAAGGTGTCGGGGCGAAGCGCCAAGCGTCAAGTCACCACCGTAACGCACCGGAGGGCACACGGCACTGCCGTAATCATTTTACTTAACTCATCGGCCGGTGAGTTATGAGCATAATGGTGTACCGTTTCATTTCGCACAGACGCCACGCTCCCCACGGGCCACGCTCGACGGACCGCCCCCCACCCCGCTTCTTTTTTGCCATTCGAGGGTGAGATCATGGCGTGACCAACGTCCAATCCCCAACATTATCATGCTGCTAGTGCGGCGGCCATGGACGTGCGGCTTGCTCGCTCGTTTTATATTTTCTCCAATGATTTTTTTGGAGGGCAGCAGCACCACGCCAGACAGGCAGATCATCATCAGCCCGTTTGTTTCTCATTTAATGTGAAGCGAGCGGGATTGAAATCTGCCGAGAACGCATCAACATTTGACTAACGACGTACGAGCTGCTGCTGCTGCTGCTAGAGAATAATAGATACTCGGCAGTTAACTGACGCTCAATTCAATTTCACTCCACTCTTCACGCGCTCTATAAACCTCCTCTCGCTTTATACGATCCGCACCCAGAACACGTGCGCTCGCAAATCATCACCTAAGATGGTGGTGAACGGTGCGAGGCGAGGAGTTAGCGGTTCCTTGCCTGAGGTCCGAAAAACAATAACTCCACCAACGTTGCCCATGGTCTGCATTAAGCTCAGACTGGCCCCAAAAGCACCTCTTATTGGCCCTAGGGAAGGTAAGGCTTAAAGATTGATTATCGCTCGTTAATCTCAATGTATGTTACGCCACGAGAATGGTACGCACGTGAGCGATTGCATGCCATCCCAGCACAGCGCGTCCTGTGGTTGCCACTGCGGTTGCAGAGCTAGAGAGACACCTCAGGCCCAAGCCAAGGTGTGGTTTCATCATTTTGGAATGAAATATTAAGGCCCCCTCTACTTTCCTGCGCTACGTGTCAACCTTACCGGATGTCTAACAGTGCGTGCGCCCGCGAGAGAGAGAGAGAGGACAAAACAAACGTGACGTTAAAACATCTCGGTTTTCCACCCAAAAACCTTTTTGGCAGGAACAATTTGTTGTCCAAAGGGTCGAACAAAACAGCGCTCCCCAACGCGCAAAGCGATTATCCAACGATCGCACCGAGCATATAACATCTTCATTTCACGCACGAAAGGGCAAGCGATCGAGAAGGATCAGATAACGCGTCGCGCATCGTCCCATCGTGGTGGCGTAATGCGCGGAGCAGAGAGGACTGTTGATTTCCTTTTGTTCAAAAGTGGAACAATCGAGCGGCAGACAGGCAGGTATGCGCATCTTGGGCGCATCAGCGCGTTTCCGGTATGTTTCGTTCAGAGTATGGAGCGAAGAGTGTAGTCCGTGTGTTTTCTCTATCTCCTCTCGAGTGGTCCAGTTGTGCCGTACGCCACGTGATTGAACGACAGAAAGTGGAGCCCTACCAGAAAAAAAACCGAGCGTCCTTATCGCTACCGTCACTGTGACAGTTTGTCGCCAATTTTTCAGTTTCATCCTCGGGTTTTGCCATATCCTGGCGCCCTGGATGTATTTTTTTTTCTTCCATCCATCCAAGCAACCAACTCCAAATCCCCAACACATTGACAGCTGTCATTCGATATCACAGTGGCGCAGCAGAATCCTATTCGCCGTCGCCAGGAGCAATGAACCGCGAGTCCCCGAAAACGAGCCGTCATCCACCGCCGGCCATTGCTGGCGAGTGAGATGAAATAAAATATTCAAAATGGCAAACGACCGAAATGGTGGCCTTTGGGTGGGGGTGGCTACGATGACCACCAGGCACCAACCCACCAGGCCATTTTCCGCTGACAATGGATGACGCGCTCCGCGTGCATGGAATAGTTAATCTGCATGGCAACGGCGACGGCATTCCGCATTGCTTGTGCGTGGTGGCCTTTACCGAAACCAGAGAGTAAAAAAAAAAACCTTGCAGAACGATTACAGAACCTGCCCATCATCCAGATATAGCTTTCGCCAGTGTCTTCCGTTCTCAGCACACACATATGCACGAGGCCAATGGGCTTATCGATCAAACCGAACCCAACTTACGATGATGATGGGGACACCAACTAACGGGCACAGAACCAAATTCCGATTGTTTACTGCAACGCATCGCACTAAAAGAAGTAGTAAAAGATGCGAATTCATTGGCTGACCACATGTCATGCATCGCCGGAGTGTTGCCTGCCCGTCTATCCATACCGCGCCGCCCATAGCGCCAAAAAAGGGATTGCCAGGAATGTTTAATTAAAATGGTTCTCCAATAAATAATCGCTACTTGCTCACCGGAAACACCGGGACCCGTGGGTGGGTGTTGTTGCACAATTCCGTGCCGCCTTCTCTAGGGTATTGGGGCGGGAAAACTCGCTCGGTCGGTGAAATGGTACCATAGAGCATGGTAAGCACGCGATGGAGAAAGGGGAACAACCCGCCGGCGGGCGAGGGTACAGAGGGAGCGAAAGGGACTGGTCGGTGGAAAACTCGTTTTCCTTTTCTGCAATCAGTGGCTGATCAGGCGGCAAAAGCATAAAAGCTTCCTATCCAATGGTCTAGCTCTAGGAGCAGGGGAGCAGTGGTCCTATTCATCGCTGGCCACGAGAGGTCTGTGATTTTGAATTGTTTTCGATTCCGGACTCCCATTTCGCCATTCAATCGGTGGAGGTGGAGACGCAAATCTTACCGATAGAAGCGGAAGAAGAAGTGAGGCAGGTGATCGTACGTCGTGCTTACCGGAGCGTGCACGCCACGCTGCACCGAAACCGGAAGCCTTTTCGAGTTCCTATGGGCTGGAAGTTGGAAGGGATAAGCACGCGCTGTGGCCAAGAAGTCAATGAAAGGAGTGTCCGTGCCCTGTGGGTGTGCAGTGGGATAATTGTTGGAAAGTACGATCCGAATCCAGTGGCCTCAGTTTAAGAAAGTCCAAGACGGAAGACAAGATTTCGGGAGACATACGGGTCGTGATGCATTTGACATCAAGGCGCCTCCACGGCGTCGTGTGCGGTCATTAGAGCCATTTGAGAAGGGGACACTAATGGTTAAAGTGGCTGATAGCGCAATCTACCTTGTCGGTCGTGTTTGATTCCATAAATAAAATGGAACGGTTTGCCATTTCAATTAGAAGCTGCCAGCAGCCAGCGTCGTGAGTGACTTACTTATCATCTGCATACGAAAACTCATTATCGATCGGCATTCGGGCGATTCGTTCCGATTGCAGATCGTCTGTGATCGTCTGTCAATTTGCTAATTCGCTTCCTGAACGTCATGGAAGTTAGCTAATATGATTAGTGAGTTTCGCGTGAAACTAGGTCTGATGTGCATTTTTGTTGGCACCCAAAAAATAAAAATTCCCAAGGAGCTGAAGGCATGTTGGGGATGAAAATCGTGCCTCAATTGGTTTTCAGACTCAAATGACTCAACCGATGGCGGCAACGTCATATCAAAACGGACCGCGGCGCAATAGCATTGGCTGCGCGATGTCGATACGCCATGCTGCCTGCCTGCCTGCCTGCCGTTTGCCAAATTGTGACTCCCGGTCACTGCCACACTGTAGTCAGGGGATCGTTGACTGGCTCCACTCCGCTTGGTAGCTATCAGCTGCTGGCACAAGGCACTAGGCACGGCTGATAGCGCCGCCACCACCGCCGTTATAGCGCTCGATTCTACTGTGCAGAGTTATTTATACTCGCGGCAAATGACCCACTGATAGTGCAGGCACCTTGTATGACCCTGTAGTGCAGCGTGAATCACAGTGGTCAGAGCGAGTGCAGGCCACCAGGGGAACCAGCTGTTTCTCGCGAACAGTACACGTGCACCAGCGAGGTGCAGCCATTTGGGCCCGCGATTTTATTGCGGAAGTTGGAAAAAGGGTGCGGTGGAGAGCTGGTGGCCGCTGCTGGCGTGTGCGCTTGATGCTACAGGTTGCAACAATTTGCATGATCATTACCAATAATTGACTCCACGGTCTATTGTCGTCGTTGTCGTTGTCAGGAGGGGGGGGGGGGGGGGGAGGCGTCGTATAGGTCGCCCTCTAGTCGCCGCTAATCCAACGACAGGGTCCAGCAGCGTGTGAGGATTCGTCGTGTGGCTCTCGATCAGGGAGAGAAACAAGCACCGGCACCCTTTGCCAGCGCGACTGCAACTTACGTAACGAGCCCTGTTTGCAGCCCTGAGCCCGAACCTCAGTAACGACCTCGTACTCCACTCTCGCTCGCTCACTTCCTTGGCAGAAGCGAAGTGGACGGAACAAGTGGGGGGTTACGGTTCCGTAGATACGTAGATGATACCAGTGCACCGCCTGACCGCACGCGCACCATCGTTTAGAGACATCGACTTCCAGCCGGTGAAGTGATTTGCTTGCCGTCAGTTCCGTGTCCATTATCTTGTTCATGATCCCCATCTCAACTCAAGGGCCTCTGTGACCAAGGGTTTGAACCCAAAAGATGACAAACTCAATGCACCCAGCCCGGCCCGGGCCCGGTAGGGGCCCGGTATCACCATCATTATCACTGCGATTTGCTGCTAACTACAACCTGGAAGTAGGAGCGAGCTAGCAGCATCCCAGCAGCATGCTTAGGTGCTGCCCGGACCTTAATCTGACTTTTTCGTCGATCTTTTAATTGTCGACAGGGAGGAGTCGTGGTCGTCGTGGTCGTTGTCGACGTCGTCGCCAGCGCGATCACGTGGCACTTGCTCAGCTGCACTACTAAGTACTCCTTAGCTAGGCGTGGAGCCCTATAGTGACGATCGACCTCTTGACTCCAACGAAGGGGGGCCCCCGGGGGTATCGCCGTGGACCATCTACTAGGCCATAAATTTGCGATCGCTACCTACCACACACATACGCGATACGCGCTACAAGCGCAGCCCTTCCATCTCGTTTCATCATGCTCCCGAACATGTGACAGCAGTACTCTCTCACGTGGTCTCGTTGACACCGTGGACGTTGCTGACGAAGTTTCCGCACAGCATCCGACTGCACGCTCGCACATCGAGCGTCGCTCCCGGGGTCATATCATATGCGAATAGAGTCAATTCCAGGTTCCAGACCGTGTCCGAGAATCTACGATTATTGTACGGATCAATCGCGCCAGCACACGGTGTGGGTTTGCAAAAATAGATTCAAGGTACTCTCGAGATCTCGCTCCTCTGTATACACGGCCTTCGTGGCATGTGGTGGCCTCGGGGTTCGGGAGCCTCGTGAGCTAGCGTGCTATTTTCGTGCGCTAAAGGTGCTGAGTGCCTGATAAACACGACAATATACACTTTGGCGTGACATCGATGACCGTAAATATCTCATAAGGTATGTGGGACTGCTTTTGGTTGCTTTTGACCTTTTTCTGGTCCATTTGATTCTGAATTCCCGTAGAATCTCTGGTCTTCCAGAGATCATAGTCACCATATTCAGGTTTCTTTCACAATTCCCTTGTGTGATCGAGAGGAGCCCACGGCAAATGGTCTATTCCGAGGATGCAGTTGGCTAGGGAGTAACGTCTCGAGGGAGGGAAGGTTCAGGAACTACGTGCTAGCTGCTAAGAGTCAAGGTTTCTACGACACGCTTGAGGTGGGTGCAGGGACACCGGTATGAATAGTAACTAGTTTTTATGAGGACGTACGTGACGGTAATCACGAATAATCGCGACGACGATGACGACAACGACGACGACGACGACGACTACTACCTTCTACAATTCTCCACGATTGCCTCGCTGCCCGCTAGTCCGGTTTCTGGGTCCGGGAACATGCTGCTGCCGGTGGTGGTAGTGCCACCTCTGGCAAGGTGATTTAGAAGGGAATTAGATAGCTAGTTTCCCCCCCGGGGGGGTAGGGGGTTCTCCCTATGCTGGAAATGATACGCGCGGTACTTTTGTGGGATTTTTCCAGGAAATTTCACTCCCGCAACCTATGATTTCCCTGTGGAGCCCACAGCGCAGGAAGGTTCTGGTGGGCCAATTGGCGGATTGGCCATTTGCAATCGATACTCCATACTGGTGTGGAATCGAAAGTGCCCATCAATGACGCGCGTGGCCTACCCGGGGGCGATTGCTTTCAACAGGTTTCGATTCACACGCGCTGCGCAACGAAAGACCCAATCCTCCCGTCGGCTCCGGGAGGGCCCACAGTGAAGATAAATTGTCCCAACATTCAGAGAAAGACATATTTGTCCATTGGACATTCGCTAACGATGGTGGTGCCTTGGCCTATAAAATAGTATGTGCCCGCAGAAGCCATTACATTACTTCTTCATCTTCACTGTCGTTGCTGTTGCTTCTTTTCCTTCTCCCGCGACACTAATAAGCGCACAATAAACAAAACATTAATCTTTGCTGAACACGGTCGATGAGGGAGGGTGATGATGATGGTGGCATCAGTGGGTGTTAGTTTTGTCGTATGATCACGTTCAAGGTGATGGATGGTGATGTCGGGCGGAGGGGCTGCTTGTCAGGCACGTCCGTACACCGTCCGCGTCTTGCAGGTTACGTTTTATAAACATTTTCCATGTTGTAGCAGCAGCAGCAGCAGCAGCAGAGAAGTTATTAGTAAGCATCATAATTGTTCTTGTGGCGACTAATCGTCAATGAGTAGCGTTACGATTATCGGTGACAAAGGACTGCTAATTATGAAGGAATGCAGAGAGAGAAAAATCTGTATAAACAAATACTTAGCTGTCGCAAAGTACTACAGCTGCGTAAAAGCTAATTCATAATTCTACCTTCCCTAGTCTCTAGATTACAAATAATAAGTTAATAGGTCTAACACATGGATGAAGATGTTCTCACTCTCCCTCCAGCTAATCATCGCGCACCATCATCGTTACACGCATAACAATACGGTAGAAAGCTCCACACACGAGCCTGAGAGTTCCGTCACGAACACTCGGATGAAACTAAAACATTCCTTGACCCCGCGAGACTTCGTCTTGGGCCGGAAAAGTTCATTGACAGCGATCGGAGCAGTAGCTACGTTGGACCACGTAGCAACCCCCCCAAGGGACTCATCTAAGGGCGCTCATGTGAACGAATTTGTTCCTAAGCACCATCCCCCCACCCCCTCCCTACTAAGGTAAGGGCGATGGACTTATGCGAGCCACAAGAATGTGGTGAGTGGCTGCGACCCGAACGCTTCGGGGAGAGGGCTCGCCAGCAACAAGCGTAGCTCCAGCGACAGGTCAAACTTTCACTTTTTTGCCATTGTAGTAGCCATAGCCATCAGGGTTAGTCGCGTGGAACTCTCAAATCATAGCCCAGCAGCGCCTGCTACTAGCGAACGGTTGGTTGAGGATTGGAGGATTGGAGAAGCCACTGCCAGCGGATGGTTGACGTTGGTAGTTGTACCGATGACGACGGAACGGAACGGCCGGCCGATGAAGGGTGAGACTGACTTTTCTTTTATGCTTTTTTTGCTTCCATCGAACCGCGCGAACCACGACCGCTGACCGACCGAGGTCGATTTGAGGCAGAGACTTAACAGCTCCATTTGAGCAACACCTTCGAGATGATTAGGGAAATGGCGAATCATTAACCACTAAATCTTGAGCTGCTCCTCGGCGCTCATTAGGCATCGTCGGTGTGGAAGGACACCCCGTGATGCTCTAGACTAGCAGAGGCCGCACCATGAGATCATCCGGCGCTGGTGCCGGATTAAGTAATAGGAAATCGATTTTCGACAAACACCATCAGCCCCAGGCCCAGCTCGGCGGAATTTGGGGCTGACATTTTGTTGTGCTACCATCACTTCGAGCTTCGCGCACCGGCCAGCGGCCACCGCTGGATGGTTGGCCAGCCACGCTGCTTTCGTGTGTCCCACTTTCCTCCTTCAAACCGACCGAAGCCCATGCCGGGCACCGGTCGCGTCACCGCTCAGAAAGTAAGCAAGCAGGTAAACAACATCAACCGGGCGACCGGTTTTCCCGGGTTGGGGGACCGGGAAAAATAATAAAAATCCACATGATGATGTGTCATGCCACAGCCAGAACAACGCCGCTCGAACGCCGTTCACTGGGTCGATTGCGGCCCGGGCCTGGCTGTCGAATGAAAATTACAATCCAAATACCTTCACCCAGCCTGCTGGGCGCACGCGCACGCATAGAACACATTCTTCTCCCGGCCGTGGGAAACAATTCGCTGCACCGCACCAGTGGCCACAGTTCCTGGAGACGCAGCAATCGCACCAAAAACCGAGCCCCCCCCCACAGCCACTCAGCCCTGGCTTCGGTTTCATGATCGCGATCGCACGCAATCAACTCTCGGACGGTTCCTTTTCTCCCTTTTCCTTGGCCCTTGTCGCCGTGGAAGTGGAACCGCCTGGAGGGTTTTTTTTTGTGTGTGCGAGAAGTCTTTGATCAGCTCACTGCCCGTGAGTCACTCTCGGTGGCTCGATGGCTGCCGATTGACGATGATTGGAGCATGGTAAAGGGGGAGAGAGAACGTTACAGCTTCCTGTCGCTGGTCCAAAAAGTTACTGGTAAAGCTGACACATCTCGTGCATAAATTTAAGAGAATTTACCACTCCTGGCAGCAAGCTATGACGTCAAGAGTTTCGCTCGAGAAGCATAAACGCAAGAACAGATGCATCGAACGGACGTTCGTCCCGTTATCGAACCATTATCGAGCCGGGTTTCTGAAAATCTCCACCAAAACCCAGGCGTGTCATGGCGTGCCACACCTCGGTCTCGATGTGCTTTCGCTCGCATGGCAATGTGTATCCTTTTTCTCCAAATACCAAACGCCTGATCGTGCCTGAGGAGTGGGTTTCTGCTCACGCAACGCACGCGGGAAAATGGATAGAAAATTGCAAACTTCCGTTGGCGTCGCACATTGTCGGGCCGGGGCGTGTTCACGCATCAATCGGCACAATGGTGGCTGGTCTGCTGCTGGTGCCTCATCTTAAGCGCACCTTTTTTTTTCTCGGAGCCGGGGGAAACGATTTTTCCTGCGCTAATGGGACGGAAGGTGAAACTTTGGCCTGAAATGATAGCCGAAATGATAGCGGCGAGGGTCGAGCGGTGGCGGAGAGGATGGTGTACGAAGCAGGAAAATGACTTCAAAACAAATCAGTGAAGAGTGCCGCGATGGAACAATCTGCACGGAAGCTAGCTGGTGATCCACGGACGAACGAACGGTTTACGAAGGAAAATTAGTCAACTGCTCTCCACCAAGAAAGGAAAACAAAACAAAACAACAAAACTACAAGAGATTTCACTGCATATAATAGCATTTCTTTTTTAAAAACATAATGATAACATAATATAAAACACGTGGCACGAAGCTGTACTCTCGTGGTGTTTGCAGCATTTGGAACATGGAGCAACCTTGGTTTCGTTATCAATCAAAAATGGATTACTTCTCGACACCTCACCGCTCACCAATATAAGAGCAGCAGATAAGGCAGCAACAGCTGCACAGCTGCTGCATCTGGTGCTCCAGAAATGCATCGCCAGTACGCAGAAAAAAAGGAAAGGAATCGCCGAGGCCCCGAGCCCCGGCCATCATCGCGGCCACGCATAAAGCATCGGTGCGCCAATGATAGTGTTCCAATTGGACGAAATCAATGTTTTGTTTTATGCCCTACCTTCCCCGTTCACTTTCTCCCCCACGGTTTCTTATCTGTAGGTCAGCTTCGCTTCGTTTTCCACCTTTCGCCGCGCGTGAGGCCACAGAAAAAAATGCTTTGAGATCGAATAATAAAAATCGAACACCCAAAACACGCAGCAGCAGCCATCAA
The DNA here is from genome assembly GCF_943734665.1 of Anopheles aquasalis. Taxonomy (NCBI): domain Eukaryota; kingdom Metazoa; phylum Arthropoda; class Insecta; order Diptera; family Culicidae; genus Anopheles; species Anopheles aquasalis. Next base: position 16,486,308 of record NC_064877.1, read on the forward strand.
TGAAAGTGATCAAATTCATGCCCAAAAAAGATACACGGAAAGTAAATAGGGTGGAAAGAGGGTGCGCGAGCGCCCCATCACATTAAAAAAAAAACAAAAAGCTTAAAACATAAATGAAGGGAAATTACTTCCGATTGCACGGCCAAAGGGTGTTGTCCGTGTGTTTGTGGTTCCATTTGGGAATTGCTTTCCATTTTGCAGCATTAAAAAAGGAGAAAAAGTGACCAAAAAGTTGGACAAAAACAAAAAACAGAACAGTTGCAGAAAATACAAAAATATACTTCCAATGCAACTTTCAGAGCCTCCTAATTCGACTGATCAGCTGCATGGCATGGATAATACAAGAGGGAGCACCATAAAATGATGGTAATGATTGATTTATGCTGTACCGCGCAACAACCACCACCACGGAGGAGGAAGATTCGATGGAATCCAAAGTCAGCCAAGCGTGCGACGGAACGGACAAGTGGAACCGAGGATTCATAATCCTCCCCCCGGGCCCGGTGGCGGTCATTTCGAAAGCCTCACAGCACAGGGTCACAGGTGCAGCAACAACATCCCACCCCCCTAAGCATGTCAATCATGCGTATCGAACGCAGGTAGCGTCGGTCAACCCGATGTCGAAGCATCTTGGCGTAGGCTCGGCCGCAGCAGCAGCAGCAGCAGCATGCGTAACGTAACCGGTGGACAGTGGACCGAAACGTGCCAGATCAACGAACGGAACGAACGAACGTGGAGCGGAACTATTTAACTCGCACCACAGCCTGGGCCCCTAGCGCAAAGGATGTTCCGTGCTGTCTGGCAGCAATGTAGAGTCCACGTGGTGAGATGCGTGCGGCAGCATATCATTTCATTATCGATCCACGATGATCCGCACCTCTGGGTTATTAGGACACCGACGATGACGACGCATCCGAAGGGTAATTAGTGTCCCCGCCGCCTCGCTCCCTCTGTCTCTGTTGTTGTGTATGAGCGGATGGTGAGATTTCTTTGTCATTCGATTTCCATATAAGGATCGTTAGACATCGGGCCCCCCCATTTGGGGATCATTAGGAATCCCAAAAAGTGTGCTGCATGCCCCTGTGATCACTGATAAGAAATGCTTGTTAATCACCGATGCATGCGAGCAGACAACGTGCCGTCGTGGGGGAGGTGGCGCTCGATGAATGTGTGAAGATCCGCCAAGCGCCGAGCACTTCCTCAATTTCAACTCTTCCACACTTTGTTCCCCGCCGCGTGAGCGCGCCTTTTAATTACAACGACCTTCGCTGGACCTTCGGTGGCACGGATTGCGAACGCTAACGAGTTGAGGCTCAAGGTGAAGCCAGGGGTCGAAGGCGATCGTCCCGCGACTGGCGATAAGCAGATTGATCCATCACGTTGTACGGGTAGAGGGTCAGTAGGAGGGTGTATTCGTTTGCTAAACACGTCTTGTGCTAAACTGTCAAAAAACAACTAGCAATCAAACGTTAAAATATTTTTTTTAAATAGAATTCATCACCATAGAGTCTGAGGTGATGATCGCAGTAAGCAGATTCTTTGTTTCTGCCTTGGTTACCTTTGTTAACACCAAACTCGTTGCTGTACTAATTACCGCTTTTAAAAAACAACAGAAAAGCATCTCCTTTTTTTAAAAAAAATTGGCTGATTAACCTGTTGCAATTGGTCGCAATTATCCTTGTACCCGGCGGCGCTGGACACCGGAAAGTGCAATGAACTCTTCGCGCGGCACACAATTTCGCGCGCCCATTTTGTGAAACGTGGAACCCCTATTCCCGTGACCTTCTTTTTTGCCTTCGTGCAATTACAAAGCGGGATGCTGCATGGAAACAAAATGGACATCATTATAGGGAATAAACCTTAACATAAATCACGCCGCATTTACGGTGTAGTAATTAACAGAGAGAGAGAGAGAGATGCAGAGAGGCAACCGAGCAACATTGTTACCGGTTCGGAACCGGTTATCATGGCTACCGGAGACAAGACTCGACGCCTCACGACGCGAACGGCAACCAGAATCGCGACCAGGCGTACGTTAACTCTTCCCTGGCTGCCTGGCGTTGTGTGTGCACACCCCATTCGGTGCGAGATACACACAATGGCGTCCTCGAGCTCGACAACATTTCCTGACTCCTGGGATAACTTCCGATGCCGGCCACCGAACGTTCCTCTTGTGCGCACCCTGCTCGAACAAGGCTGTTCTAGACTTCAATCCACCTCCATGGCAACACTGTCACCGGAGTGGCCGGATACCCGAGGAGCAGTGGGTATACGTTTTGGACATCTAAGCAGCCCGCGACCTACCTACACGAGCTGTCAATCATGCTGAACGGGCATCTCTCTCGGGCGACAGTTTGTGTCACAAATCGTACGGTTAAACCCCCCCTTCGCATTGCGCAATTGCCCGCCCGTCCGTCCGCCATTGCCGTATCCTTGACACTGTGCGCTTCCGATTTGCAACCGAACCGACTGTGGTTTGTGTGGGAGAACACGTCTTCGCCTACATGGCCCGTATGTAGTGTTCGAGTGTGCACCAGCCAAGAAGCAACATTGCGCTGGCAGGCAGCTGCTGTTGTGCTGCTCTCGGAGGGATACCTCGGGAAGTTGCGATTTGGTTTGATATGGGGACCGGGGACCGTCGGCGCAAGGTCTTCCGTCGTTGTGCGCTTCGTGTTGCATATTTATAGGCAGCAGCAGCGGCAGCAGTTGCCGAGTTGACACTTGATCGGCACCAACTTCCCGGTAGATGATCTAAAATCGCCATCCGTCCGTCGCGGTCATCGATCTGCAATATTTGCATAACTCGTGAGCAGAAGATCGAAGGTGTCGGCGGTGGTAACCAGGAGCGACGGTGGCGCCGTGAAGGTGAGCCACCATTCCCTAGTAGGCCTCCTTGGATAAGAATGTTTCTAGCGACGGAGAGCGAGGGAGAGAGCGGAAGAGGCTATTGACCGGTTCCAGGGGCTGTGTGAATTGGAATGTCCGCAGCACTTGAAGCTGAAAGATGTGACAGATTCCGGAACAATTTAAGGGCGTTGTTCAGTTCACTTTTATTAGCAAGGGTTTTTTGAAACTCCAAAATCCATCTAAATTCTAACGCGTAGCGACACTGAAAACTCGGCAGCCTGTGAGCGCCAAATGACCATAAATTTCCATGACCGCTCGCCTGCCTCGTGACCACTTCGTAGCTAGACCAGAGAACTTCCCACCCGCCGCGCCGCGCAGCGCCGCGCCTCGCCGCTTGTCTCCAATGCGAATTCTGAACGGATCAACAACACTCGCGGATCGCGGAGGACACTCGAAGGTGAGGGCACCACCGTGCGTGTCGCCACCGTGGTGGAATGGATTAATGTATTCCTGCTCCACCGTCGTGTCTTGCGTCGGTTGTTTTTGTATCTTCCGCTCGGTCGGTATCGTCTTCTTCCCGCCCCAAGTCGCATCGCAACTCCTCCCCTCCTGACGCATGACGTCAAGATCCGATCCGATCCGAACCGACGGGCGGGTTGGTTTTGCGTTTCGCAGTTTTTGGTCATAACTTTTATCTGATGAGCTTGCTTGACTTTGACCAAAAAAACAAAAAAAAAAACAACAACATTATGGGACAGGTTTTGTGCTGCGCTGGAGAGTGCGCTGTCCACGATTTGCCGCTTGTATTGCGTCGTAGCGCACGTCTCCGACCGGGACACGCTCCGTTGTCGCGCGAAACCACACCACGGTTCTCAAGTCCAAGGAGTCGATCCAAGGAGGCTTGGATGTTTTGCTTGCTGCCACTTCTCCTCGGCTAGGGCTCGTCGTTTTGACCGCTTTTGGGCAGTTTTTTTTTTCTCGCCCGAGTGGTGCCGTGAGGTGTCGTTTGATTGATCGCTTTGCGTGGGTTGATAAATTAGTCGCTTTTACCCGCGGGGTGGAGGAAGAAGGTGAGATCGAGCTTTGATCATCGTTTTCCTCCCACCCTGGCATTGAACACTGGGTAGGTCAAACTGGGAACCCCTGGACAAACGTTTGGGGAAGATCGGTGATCCCACCACCGCGTGAAGGAACTCGAAAACCGCCAGGCCAGGCGCCAGTCAGACTTTTCCGTAGGAGTTGTTCCACGGTCAAAGCTCACAGACACAAAGGAGAACGGTTTGGTTTGTTCCCTAATTGTTTTGCATGTTAAAAGCCTGCATATAGTGATCGGTAGCGCGTATAATAACAGCTCGTTGAACGGTGTGTCTGCAGACTCCCCCCGCGGGAGCTGTACTCCAAGGTGTGTTCGACGGAACGGAAGCCATTATGGAAGGAAACCAAAGATCTACAAATGATACCACAGCATTACACTTTACCTCTTCTTCTTCATCGCTCTCTCTCTCTGTCTCTTACTCTTTGTGCACAGGAAAACCTAGAAGAGATCGAAAACAAATCGGAAAAACGAAAGTTTTCTCTGTGGCTGAAGCGAGATGGAGACGATGATGCCCGCCAGCACCATAATTGAAGCATCGCTCTGTGTCTGGCTCTGTGTCTGTGTCTGTTGCACCAACAACAACGGAAGCCATCGTCCGAAACTCCGGCACTACACGGCCTACGTCCATTCGGGGTCTTTGCATCTCGGGCTCTTATGGGTGGCCTTCTCCTCCTATTGCTTCGGTCATGTTGCCCCAGCTCGTTCACACGTTCGTTTAGCGCTCCTCCTCTCCACCCTACGTACGCCTCCCCTGAATCATTATTACCAATCTCGAAATCTCGTTGATCCGATCAATGATCTTTCCATTTGAACTCGCTCAGAGGTGAGACGCGCGCGCTAGAGAAAGAAATCTCTCGCCGTCCGGGGGCGATCTACACAAACGTATCATCTGTCAGGTTCATGACGGTGTGCCCATGATACAGGATATGCTGCGAGATGCGCCTTGGAGCAACAACTGCGATCAGTGATCGGTAGCTAGGTGTCGAGATGCGGCTTCAACGGCTTACATTACCTACCAGGGGGGCTGCTGCTATGCTGCTCTACTCCATGGTTGCAATTGATCTTCAAGTCTTGAACCTGGGTAGCATCCGAAGATTTTGACTTGCGAGAAGGAGTCATCTTCCAAGTCATCGCGCGTGTTCTGCCTCACTGCGTACATCAAAAGATCACTCTCCAGGGCGCAATGTGGGTAGTGAAACGGAAACAATTGCCAGTTCTACTGGGGTAAGATACAAGTCAATCAGAGTAGCCCAGACTCCCACAGACAGTCACCCAGTAGACGGACGGTGACTCAACAAGATAAACGCCATGTGTTGGTGTCTTTCAGGTGCGTTCTCGAATGCATCATGCACAACAAAACGCGAAGCAAAACGTCACATTCCTCCAGGAGCCCAGCAGCAGGAGTCGGTCAGTACCACACAAACCCGGACTCTGCTGACTGACGAGACAAGTCGACGCACAGTCGCACGAACACATTACCGTTCTCGAGCACGATCAGCACGAACTGCTGCGTAGATACGTACTGGAGTAAGATCTGGTTGAACGCCATCGTTTACTGACATCTCGCTGGTGCTCGGTATGGGGGCCGCCTCTAGTCGCCGCTAGTTGAGGTGACCTTTTGGAGGACGGGAACTCGCGCTCGTACTCGAACGCGCTCAATTGATCTCCCGTCGAGGCGGTCGTCGTTGGCCGTGTTCTACACCACTACCACCACCTTCTCTCTTGCCTTGGCAGTGAGGCACACCTTTCCAGATCAGGGTTTTAACAGGGAAATACTAAATTGAATAGACGCCGTACAGCACGATCCAGCCCAACGGACTCAATGATTCGTGCAGAGCAACGAATGGTCTAGGATGTGAAATATTTTCTCACGCAGTCAAACACCACTAACCAGGGATTGCTACACAGTTATGCCCAACTCTCGATCTCGATCTCGAACACTTACGCTTGGATACCGAGCAGGGAGCTAGCATGTTTTGGCAGGTTCATAATACTACTTTCAAGTGTCGCGGTGGCGCTACACCAACCCCGAATCCCCCCCCCGAAAGGAATTTGCCCTCCAACCCCCGTTACTGGATCGCTAGCTAGGCGGTTCTCCCGAAGCTGGTTCGATCGAGCGGCCCATCGATTGATCGCTCCCAGCGTCAGCGCGCGCTGTGGTAATTCGCGAACCGCACTTGATGACAGCTTCTCGGTTGGACAATTGCCGACTGCCGCAACACCAGTTCAAACAGTTTGCCACAAATGGTCGTAAAAAAAAAACCTGAGCTAAAAGTCGCCAATTCATGCGCCATGGTGCGTCCTTGGCGGACGATCTAATTCCACACTCACAACCCACAAACTAGTTTGCTCACCAGCCACATGCCCCGCCGGGGGGCGGGTGGTCTAAAAACTTGCTGTCATTTTTGGTTTTTTATTTTCCTAAAATACAACTAGTATATAGATATATTTTCGTGCCATTTTCGTGGCGGTGGTGGTCATCCGCGACAACAAGGCACCATCGCACCGCCATCATCACGGCGAAACCAGTCTTCGGCTTCAGGCCGGTTGGTTGATCGTTTGGAATTTTTAAAAGCCTTTTTTGGCTCTCCGCTGAGCAGGTTCGTGTGTGTCCACGGAAAGTTCAAGGTTTGTGGTGGACCCCGGGGGCGAATTAAGGATTCAGTTTGGCAACATTCGGACGACCTGCACAACCTGTTCCATAACCAGACACCACGCTCCACTGTGCCGGACACTGGACGAGCGGCCGAGACGATTAGGACGATGAGTTCAAGATGAGCGCTAGATTGCAGACAAATTGCATGCAGTTAAGGCGTTGGGAGGCCCCACAGATAATTGCACGAGTCTCTCTCGTTCTCTCTCTCCCTCTCAGTTCTGACATCATAATTTGTGAAGCTTCGTGATGACCGGTGATGGGAGCTAGAACCCTGGTATCAGATTCACGAAACGGATTTCTCTAGAAAACGATCGGGAACGATCGTTTAACATACCGAGTGTATCACAATCATCCAATTCCCATCGTCGGTGACGTAGGCTGAGAATGTCGAGAATTTTCCATCGATTCCTATTCGATCCTGGGCGTCTCCCGCTCGCCACTACCATAGCTAATAAACATTCGATTCTGATTCGTCTGCTTCATTCATTCACACACGTTGCGCAACTGGCCGCAACGGGGTGGCGTAATATCCCCTCTCTTCTTCTCTCTCCCGGAGCTCCTTCTGCCATCAAAAGGCCGTTCTGACTCGATTCAATGGAGGGATGCGATAATGTGTGATGCAATGTGAGGAATGTGCATCTAGAATTTTGTTCCCCATTACCCAGTTCTCATCTCACATGATGTGCACCCTCTGATAGAGCTACGAACACGATTTGGATTATGCGCGGTAAGGAATGCATCGTTGATGGAGGCAGCAGTTGGTTGCGAAACAAGATATCGATTGGATCTCAAGATATCGATTGGAAAGGTGGTGCACTACTTCCGGATCTCCCGACTCCCCGATCGCAAACACTTACAACAACAATAATCACACTTTACCCTTTCCAACGCAACACAAACGGCATTCACCGGCATGCGAAATGAGGAAGAATTACTCGATTGGAACCGCCGAAACGGCGCAACAGAGAACGCTAGTAGCAGCAGCACCGCGAGACAGACCCCCGGATCCGGACAAGCGACGTGACGTAACCCGTGGAAATGGCGGTGAAAATCTAGCCACCAAGTGCCACGTCTCTCTCTCTCTCTTTCTCTTTCTCTTTTGTTGTTACTGCGTGAAAGGCTCCCTGGTAGTTAGGCCCGGGGAAGGAGAACTTTGTTTTTCCACCTTTTTCCAACAAGGGTCATCGGCTTTCGGTTTCGTAGTTGCTGTGTGTACTATGATGATGATCGAGCTTCTATCCTTACAAGCGCGGCGCGCTCGGTGGTCTGATGGACACAGAATGGTACCCTTTTTGACAGTAATTGATTCATTTTGCGGCGATGGACCACAATCGGCCACAACTCGTCCGTTTGTCGCCGCTTCTCACCGTGCCGCCGACCACCCCCCCGGAGTGTCTAGTGCATTTGGCGTGGAATCGCCGCCAAGCAGAGTGATAAGGGGTGATTCTATCGATTTCGTCTATCCTTCGCTCTTTGCACCGTGGCGAGTGTGTGCCAGATATCGACAGAGGCGGATTAGAGAAATTGGGTAAGAAATTGGTTCCATTAACAACATCCTCAGAAACCCCTGCCCTGCGAAATCTGGCCAGAAAGATGCAAATGTGACCTCTATCTCTCTCTCTCTCTTTTTATCTCTGAGCCGTGCATCCTCATCTGCTGGCCCTCGTCGTGTGCCACTTTCCACGGTCAGTCCGTGAACGGCCGTGAGTCCAGAACCGCCATAAGCAATAGAGGGAAAATTGCAAAATTATTACCAGATCTTTCCACCGGGCACCTGGAAGCTGAAGCAGACACCAAAAAAGAGTGGAAAATGAATTTCCGCTTTGCATGGAGCCTCCACCCCCCAGGGCACCTCTTTCGCTGAATGCTGAACGTGCTTCCGAGAATGGCCGAGAGGCCCATTCTCATGCCCTACCGGGTCCGGCTCCGGGTCCAGGTTGCCAATCAAAAGTCTCAAATAAAGGGGGCATTTCTCACTGAGCGAGCCTAGCGAAGAACCTTTCGCACTTCGACATAGCATGCGCCTCACTCAATCATCTCTTAACGGAGGTTTTTCTTTAGCTTTTTATGCTCTAGGAGCCCCATTTGGGGGGGGGGGGGGGGGGGGATGCTGGCCCCTGTGGGCAAGTGGTAACGGGTATTTTTCCGTTCTGAAATTGGTTAATTTACGATATGGAAACACTTTTAGCCAGATGAGGTTACGGGCGCCAGAGCCAGAGGTGCGTCTGTAATTGCTTCAAACAAATCTAATCTTTCTCACTTAGATTGCTAGAAGCGTTGCACGCCTGGATCATACTGGAAGTGGGAGATCAGATTAAAAATTCAAGTATTTAAAGCACTTCATGTAAAACTGATACTGGAACAGAGATTTGAAGCAGAATTCTAAATCTGGCAAGAATGCTCGATCTTTTGAGCCATCTGGCTCACTCAGAAGTCCCCTCTATTCAAAGGGCACGCCACATTAGCATAAGAATGCTTGATATCAAATCTTTTAAACGATCATAATGATCAGAACGAATACAGCGCAGCCCTTGAAGTGTGCTACGGGCAGAGATAATCCACATTCTTCACATTTACGACCAAATTTCAAGTTCAGAAGCCCACCAATTTTCCTATCGCCCTTTACCAGTGGCGGTGTTATTTTTAGGTTTTGAAAACCCCATCAGAGCGGCCATGTTGTCGCGCCTACTACGGTCACACAAATTTGGGGATATTCGGTGTGAGGTCTTATTGTCTTGTTTGCTTCAACTTCTTTCTCCCGGGGCTCCCCGGGACGAATGGCGCGAAGAAACCGGTCCCATTAGAGTACGCGATGACGACGACGACGAACGGTGACTTCAGACTTCGAGCAGCGATCGCAGCGAAAGCATCATAACAACAACAGGAACGACATTCCCGCGTTCATCAAATGCGTCTTTTTATCGGCCAGACTGTACCATCATCATCGTCTTTCCCCAAGACCCTCCTCTCTCTCTCTCTCTCTCTCTCGCTAGACAGGGCCGCGGTGTGCAACGGTGACGTACCGTCGATACCGGACGACCGCATATAACTATTCTTATCGAACTATCCACCACCGGGACACAACAAACAAACACAGCAAAGCAGACATGTGTCCCATGATGGGACACCCGAATAAAAAAAAACACAAACCACACACCGAACCGACGCGTTGAGGTCGCGCGTCGAGTGGGTTTGTTATGTTTGATGCCGGTTACTTTCGTTCCAGCGTCGTACACTCCTCCCCCACTGGAAGGCAACAAAACTATTTCTGTTCCGCCAAACGAACGAAAGAACGAACGAACGAACGGACGAAAAAAAAAAAAACACAACAAACCACTCATCGATCATTGAACCAGCGTGGTGCCTCGCGTTCTTTCTCCTGTCCTATCCTTCCCAACGGTGTTACACACAGCTAGCAGGCCTCCTCGGCGGCACCGAACTAGAACAGGTCGCTCGCGTTTGGAAGAACAGAACCTGACGGTGGCGGGCAGCAGAAATCAACTTCAAATCACCGCCATCATGCGATGGCCTCCGTCTGGTCGATAGAAAGCGCTAGATAGAAATTAATGAAACCACATGCGCTCTGGCACACATACACTTGAGGTTACGAGCGACGATTATTGAGCAGTAAAGGAGTTCTCTTCTCGGCATCGGCTCTCGCCAACCCACTGGGACATAGACGCGCCCCGCTGGATTAACATTCCAGAACTGTGTAGGAGCACACGGACGGAGAGGTAAACTAGAACCACGGCGGACTGGATCTGGCGGAGTGTTGGGTGTGGAAGAACACAAGATACACGAAGACCACAAGAGCGCGAACGCTCAAGCAGCACTCTAATGTTCTGGTTCTGTGGCGCTGGTGGAAAGTTTCATTTCCAGTTCCACGCGCTGCTGGTCTTCTTGAGGGTTTGGAGTGTAGCATCGCGCTTGAAGGATAAGATAGAATGCATCTGCCAGTCCCAAGCGTACAACGGTAACAAGTGCCATCAGTGAGCATCCAGGGATAAGAGTTGGGAGAGAGAGCGATAAAGGTTCTTATTGGAATCCACTATCTTTATAGGGGTTCTGTTTTGTGTTAGTGCTATGTAAAGCACTTGCTACCTCACTATCAGTAACATGATCCACCGATTGAAGGTTATTACGCAGAATTCGTGTTATAATATTCTAACGCGACGAGCGAATGATAATGCTATCAATCGAGTATCAATACAGTAACTGGTAGGATCTCGTTCGCTCCCTAGAGGTCATCCAGTGCAGGTCGAACAATCTATACGACTTGTGCGATCCGGTGCAAAGCTCAATCTTGCGCGTTCAAGCGCCGCCACCACTGGACTTCCCCAGTCCAAACAAATTGGCATTACCGGAGATTAGCGCGTTATCAATTGATGCGCTGCTCACAGGTTGAGCATCATCCCCGTCCCGTGTTTGTTGAAGTAGTCCCTTCCAATCTGGAACGCAATTCCGAACCGTTCGGCGCCGGTGTTATTAATAACATCTGATTAATAAAACCATCTTCTGGCACATAAACAAGCGCATCCCGAGGTGGCTGCAAAACAAGGCAAACGGATGAAGAACAAAAAAAAAAGAAAAGCAAAACCAAATCCCATGCCAACGGCCATATTGCACCAACTACATACCGAAAGAGGCCCACCGTCCGGTGGAGTGGGACGATAACGTTCTGTGCCGCCCGCCCCATAGACGCGGAGGAAGAGAAGAATGCGTTCTTACCTGAAAGTGAGAAGAGAGCAAACAAAGGAATGAGAAAAAACAGCAACAACACAGTTAAAAATGGAAAACACTCAACAGAGGAAGAAGCGCAACAAAAAAGCGCGGCCCTAATTAAGCTAACGGTCTGCCGGTCCCCCACCCCTTATCGCGTGGCTGGGAAAACCAAACAGAACCAATCGCCAACACCCACTACACAGCACCACCCCCGGGCCGTTCGCTTTTCTCTTCTGCAACGCAAATCCTGAATCCCACGCCACACCAAAGTCAAAGCAACGCCCGAAGGTAGACTCCCCTGTGGGTCTTATCTCTCGAGGGGGGAGCGCCCGCACCGATCAGCTGGCGATAAGGCTCTGATCCGGCCAGGCGATGGTTTTCCCCGGTCGCTGCGGCGGTGTGACGGGTGCTGCAACCATCCGGTAAAGTGCAACAACGTAGCCTTTGGAGCCCTTTTTGGAGCGCGCCTACTGCGGTTGCCACAATAAACGTGTTATTTGTTTACTTGGTGCATCGATCGGTCGGTCCTCTCGGTAAAGCGCGCTGCCCAATGTCACGCCAAAAACACATACACGTGCGCCTCTCAGCTGTCAGTCATTGGGTTAGAAGCTGTGTTATTACATCACAGGGGGTGGATCAGTAACAACGCGCGACGCCGATATCTGTTGAGAAAATGTTGAAAGATAACTACTAGATTCCTTGACAAATCTCTCTGTTTTCTCGACATTTTCAGGTGTATCAACCTGCGCTGAACTCACCAAAAAACAATAGCCCGGAATGTCCGGGGGAATCGCTAAAAGCGGAAGAAAGAGGAACTCGCAACTGCTGCAATCGTCGTAAGTTCAATGTCCCAAAAGGGGGCACGAAGGGACAATGCACACAACACACAGTAGCAACCAGCAGCGCAGCGCAGCACAGCACGATGGCGGCGGCGATTCACTCAATCTAGATGCATCGATCGCCGCACACCCTGTCAGGGACACCCCGAGCGCCGTGGGCCGGTGGTGCGAAATGCACGATGTCGGAAGTCGAAGCTTCCGGTCGCCATAATCCGTGTGCAACCCGTGCGCGCTCGTATCTCGCTCGTAGCAGTAATGCTCGAGGTAACGCACCAAGGTTCTCCACAAAATAACTTTGCGCTGCCGGTGTTCCTTAGTAGACCGTTGCCACGACGACGTATTTTGTGGTTAAAAGGTGATCAAAGGTACTAAAGGCCGCCCGCCAGTGCGGTTCTAGTATGTTCTAGGTGTAAAGCGCTGGCAGCCTGCAAGTTTGCTCTCGGCACTAGAGGTGCGCCACCGGTAACATATGGTGCACCACTCGATGCGATCTTATTTTGCAAAAACATTTATCTGATAATGTTCGCGTGTGTGCGTGTCTGCGATGACGTAGTCTACTAGTGTTGGAGTCTACTAAACGCGCTTCTGTTTGCTTGCGCCCCAATGTGTGTCGTCGGGTGATAGATACAGAAGTTGACCAACTTTGCATTCGAGATAACGTCATTTCGCACACCCGCCTACCCATAGCCAGGGGCAGGCTATCTTTTGTTGCCGATTCGACATCATGTCCTGGCTGTTGTTGGAACACTGGCGCACCTCCCACTGATAACAGTGTTCGCAGCATCTTCCATTCCCCAGGGGCTGATGCTGGTAGAGATGGGGTTTGATTTATCAGTTACTACAGTTGCCCGAGCGGTTGTTTTGCAAATAACCAGGCGGATGATGATAACATTTCGCGTCGCTTACTCACTGCTGCTGTACTGCGAGCGAGCACAGAGCCTGCTGTGCTTCACTAAATCACTTTCGCAAATCCACTTTGCATCGCGAAGAGAAACATTCTCAAGCCATCCATTTTTCCTCCGGTTGGTGGTGGTGGTGGTCATTAGGAGCATTAGCTTCAATTCATCGGGGAGCGGAGGTGGAGCGATTAAGAATTGTTGCCGTTATAGATCGATTTGATTGAACAGTTTCCGTTAGGAAGACTGGACGAACATATGATGAATAACAAGCCAACCAACGCTGCCATCGGTGCTAATGAAAGCCGTCCAGCCGCCCACCAGCGTACGCTCCACATACACTCTGACTGGCGAACCATCTGGTTCAATTAATCACTTGACCTCTGGTGGAGGTCATTCGAACTCAATCTAACCATCAATCCAGTAGCCATGGACCGCCATTGGCAGCAGCGGCAGCGGCAGCAGCAACGGTTGCAGCGCGTTTTTCGCGGGTTTCTCGTTAAGATAAGGGATTGGGGCAAGACTTGCCGCCATGGGGTACGTGAGCCATAACACTCCTCTCCCCTTCCAGTTGCCAATAATGTATTGTTGCTCCTAGAGCACTATTGCTGCTGCTGCTGCTGCTACTGCTCTCCAAGCGCCAAATCGCATCACATCAAGCCACTTTCATCACACCTTCTCCACCCCTACACCTTTTGGGGGTGGGGGGAGTTGGGAGTTTTCTTATGTTTTCCATCCTCTCCGTTGCTTTGCTTTTTTTTTGGTTTTTGCGCGCTCGCAAAGATAAATTATTCCATCATCATCATCGTCATGGCGATGGTTGGTTTGAAGGGGGTGGGGTTTGGGGGCAAGATGATGTTGCCGCACCCAAATGCATCTTGCGTATTATTCGCGCGAACGAAACACGAAACATTCCCCGCAGATTGGCACACCGCGTGACCGGTCGCACAAATCGCTTCTCGCAACCGCCACCGTCACCGTCACCGCGCCCCCCCCTAGGCACCACAATTCGATTCCCATTTATTGTTTCCCATTTTTCCACCCACCGGTGGCTGGGTGTGGTTCGGCGGGTGTGTGCGAATGTTGACCAGAAAAACCAGATCTCGTTGCCGTAATGCACGTTTAATGGCTTCATTATTAATACCGCATTACCGGTGAGGGCCACCCAAGAACCCAGCAACCCAAAAGAATGGCCAAATTGGGGTCCCCCAGCCTTTCTCTCTTCTCACGAAGATCTAGATGCTGCTGCTGCTGATGGGGTGCGATTTTTCGTAAAAACTTTTCCAATTTATCGACGCCATTTTTCCGGCCTTTTTGCGCACCCACCCCCAACCCAAGCTAAGCTATTAATCAAATAGATTCAATTTCAAAATTTCGCCGCCGCCACCTCGATGACAAATTGGTGGGCCAAAAACGTAAAAGATGTTAGCATAAAACAAAAAGAAAAGCATAGGAGGCATAGGATTCACTAGAGCCGGTGGCAAGGCACTCGCTAATTAAGCTTCAATTGGATGGAAATTAATCCTTCCACCCAGAACCATCGCAAGAGCAGCAGGTTCACGATCAAGGGGCTTAACTGGAGTTCTACTGCTGAGAAGGCCACTCATTGCGGCTCGTCAAGTTCAAGAGTTTCCGGTGGTCGTAAAACACAAAAATCTGTCGTGGAAAATCGTGCCAAAGTGGATGGATTGCCAACTGTGTGAGCCGGAGAGTGCGAGCGGAGGAAAATCAAAAATCCCGGAACACATCCATTCGCAGGTCACCAAACCGGGATACGCGGAGCAAAACCACAACAATGCAACCACCACGAGAACCAGGAGAGATGCCCGCACGAGCATACAACATAAACGAAGTGAAGCGAACCCGGTGCAGCTTTAGGTGGAACACTCCAACACTGGAAACTGGAGACTCGCCCTGCCGCCATTTGTTGAAGTGGCACAAAGAGAGAGAGAGAGAGATGAGAGGCTTGTGTTTGATGCTGATGCTGTTACCGAGCAGCATAAATCCGTTTTGTGTGCCGCCGACTCCACAAACAAATCATTCCCGGAGCCACCTCCTCCTGGCCAACACTAGAGGGACGCTGGAGAGGAGGGGGTTTTGTCCGCGAACCGAAACCGCGTACCATTAGTATACACTACTGGTGGCCGTATGTGTCCGCGCGCGCGTTCCATCGTTTGGTGCTTTCTGCTTCGTTAAACATACGTTCATTCGTTCGTCGGTTGGTTGGTTGGTTGGTTGGTTGGTGTGGAGGACATGATATACGGAGACCGACCTCGAGCCCCTCTGACCCTGTGGTGTCCCGGTGCACGCGGCGTTGTTGCGATGTTTCTGCTGCAGCTATGCTGGGTTCAGGCTCAGGGATCACCACCAAACCAAACCAAATCTATAATGTGCTGGCGGCTGCCTGGTGCCATGGTGGTTTCCTCCCATTCCTGACCATCGATAAAAGCTCACCAACCGAGCCCGGGACATGTTTGCTGGACTTGATGATGTGTGCGCGCTCGCGGAGTGTTTCGTTTCAGGTTTCAGGCCCTGCACAGAAGGGCTCACTCCGACCGATGGGACACACGCCGGCTCTAATGGGCGCATAACAATTTGTTTCCTTTCACTTTCTCGCCATTCGGTGGCCAACGGAAACGTTCGTCGGTTCCAAAAGGGCTGGCACGCTACGATTCGGACACACACAGAGGACCAAATGGCTCTGCTGTTGGCCAGAAGTCCGAGCGCCCGAGCGCCCGAGCGATAAATATGAAGCGAAGCCGGATTCCGATGTCGATTGCTGAGCGTTCGTGGTGCCACGTGGTGCACACAGGATTTTCTAAAATTCTTTCCAACAAACCACATCACACAGCATGCCAGCCATTCGCGGTATCCCCCCGGGGTTTTCTCTCTCTCTCTCTCCCGCTCTCGCGCTCTTCAAATATGATCTCCATAACGACCGTTCCAGTGACCTGTTTTGCACGCCCGATCGATGTCATGAAAATGGATTGTCACAGCAAATTAGGTGGATTCTACCACACCGGAACATGGCGTGACCAAAGTTCCGTACGCCACGATCGATCGATGGAATGGCCGAAATGCGAAACAAATTAGCTTAAAATGCCACTAGCATCACAAACGATCGATTCGCTTCGGCTGCCTGAAAGGTGAGATGAGTCTTGGCGCCGTCACCGTCACTGCCGCCATCCTCTCATCAACTTTCAAGTCAATTCTAGCCCGTTAGCTCCAAGAAGTGAGACTACTAGTGGAATGAGCGGCGCTATTCGGTTGAATGAAATGTAAACAGCACAACACCGATGGAGGAGTGGACGGGGACCGTTGCGAAGTTCTATTGGAATTTAATGCTAAAAACATCGAATTCTAATTTTAGCGGATCGCCTAATAGGATTCTCGTTTCTCGGTGCAAATGATACGGTACACCGGCGGATTGTTCCCACTTTCGCTTGCTCGCTCTGTCTCGGACAACATAGCAACCATAGATCGATCGATCGATCGGTGGCCACTGAAGCACATCCAGTGTCTGTGGATTTTAAACGAAATAAAACCGGCAACTGGCACACCGACAGAGGCTGAACTTGATGCCGTAACTCGTCGTGCCCCGTGACACACCTTCCCCTTCGCCAGCAACAACTGGAAACACAACTCCTCGGCTAACTTTGATTCGAAAATATTCCCGTGTAGCTTCTGTTACGTGAGACATAAGGTTCTGGTGACTTTTTCCGTTACTTTGATGCTGAAACGCCTTTCTCCTGGTTGCCAAGCCAGCAGCATTTTCACCACGCCGTGTGGGGTGCGCTTCTTGGAAAATTGAATTGCTGGCCAGCACACTTTTAACGTGCACTCGGAGCAAACCGGAGCATTTGCAGCAGCAGCTCCAACTTTGCAATTCACGGAATGCATTCCCTGGCCCCGGTATTCTCTTTTCCTCCCGTAGCGTCGTAGTGCACGATGAAGCATGAAATTACGAACCGGGTCCTCGGCCGGCCGGCCGGTGCAGCAACATAACGGCCGTCCGGTGCTAAATATAGGAACTCCGTTGCAGGGTGTGCCAGATTTACTGACTCCGTTCGTCGGGCCATTCTCCGGCGTAAAGTAAAGTTCCCGCTCTAGATGCCTCTTGAATGTCACCAACAACATCAGCCATTCATTAGAAGTTCATTTACCTGCTGTCCTCAAAGCCAAGCCAAGCTCGTTATCATGTATTGTTTTTCCTTAAAAATAAAACATGAAAGGTCCTGCCTGCCGGTGCTGCTCCACCGGTGGTCCTGTCGGTTCTTTTTTCTTGGAATCTTAACACCGGAAGCATCCGAAAGCACGTGGGCAGTACGTTGTCTGTAAAGCCACTCTCAGCCCATAAGACAATGCCGGGGCACCACGTGCCAGAGCATCGTTGGTACAAAATTAGATTAAAAATGTCTCACTGGCTGGTTGGCTGGCTGGCTGGTTGGCTGAATGGCTTCATCCCATCATCATCATCCTTCTCATGATGCCTTCACCAGAAATCCGCTTCTTCGTAGAAGAATTCTGCACAAACAGTCCTGCTGGAGCAGTGCGCTGCTGCATATCTCATCCTTCGTCTCCTGGTATCTTCCGCGTATTCGCTCCTCGTGTCTGTCTCGAGGAGCGCAGCGGAATAAAAGGATCATTTCCTTACCACCACTCCCCACAAAAAACGTCTTGAAAACCGAAACAATATGAAGAGAGAATACCGACGCCGACTTCCTTCCGGCGCGAAGTCAGTGCTGGTAATTTGATTAAAACAACAGCTCGTCGAGAAGACGAGAACTGGGGAAGATGATGCTCCTGCTGCTGCTGCTGCTGCTGCTAAAAGCCAGTCAACCGACATTAATTACATCTCATTTCCATGCGGTATGCGCAAACAGCAGACCTGGGAGGGGATTAAGTTAAATGAATTTAACATTGAATCACAGCCCACGACGACGACGACGACGACGACTCAGGGGATATTGTTCAATGAAAATACCCCCCCCCCCCCCCCCACCAGAAGCTGTCAAAATAAGACCTTTTACCGCGGCCATTGTTGCTGTCTGGGAATTAAGTACGCGCCAAGTCTAGTAGTCTGTGCAACTGTCACGATGTTGTCCCAGGTACCCTGTCACCGATACTTTGTGGTCGTTCTCCGTCTTCGCTTCGGCAAATCTTCATTGAAACTGACGTGACTCACGCCGGTCCCCCAAAAAAAAAGACGATGCTTTAATAATGAATTATTCGGCCACGGAAGAGACCCCGCGGAAGATGAGTCTGACGACCGGAAGACAAATACCGTCAATCACGACCTCCACCGACTACGGGAATCACTTGAATCACTCGCCAGAACCATTTAGAAATGACGAATTATCGGCGATCGGCTGCCGAGGACCCTGGCCTGGCCTGGCCTGGCCTGGTCCGCCCCCGGGGAAATGGAAATGGTCGTCGAGGGTTCGGGAGGAAAATCGCGAACACAAACGATTGGTTCGATGTGAATCGATATGCAAAATGGAAAGTTTGCTTTCCATTTGCATTCAAATTCATCATCGCGTGGGGGGGGGGGGGGGGGGGGGGCAATGTTGGAATGGTTTTCTCATTGACATTTTCCCGCTACTGGAGGAGCTCCCAGTCGGTCTGCTTCTTGAACCTAAACTTGAGCCCTAGACGGACGCTGCAATTCTTTGTATCCGCTAATTCTTCTTCTGATTTTCCCCCCTCAGGGATACTTTTGACAAGTAAAACAACCAAACCGGCATTACATTAATTCCGATCGATCGAATGTCGAATGTTTGCTGTTTACTTTCCATTCGCCGAACCGTTCGATCGCCACCGTTCGTGGCCGTGAGCGGGTTGGCCGATTGTGCACCACGATATGCTTCCGGTGAAACCGGGTTTATCAAAAACCCGATTAACGCCGGCGAAAACACATCACACGCGGACACGTTCGGATTTCGATTTCGATCGATCGGGTGGAAAACGGACGGAAAAACTGACACAGAAAAGTTACTTTCCCAAAAAAGAAGAAACCGCATCCAAGCAGCCCGGGAAATGTACAGAGCAGCGGGGCACGTTGCTCTCGCCAACGCCAACGAATTCGCCACACTAAATGGGGCGCGGATGGATGGTGAGGTTTTTTGTGTCTATTCTATCATTTTCTTTGTGATACAAGATTAGCATTAGAAAAGCAGAGGGCGCACCAAACGAGACTGCAAGTATTGACCCTGATTAAACAAACACAATTCAGACGGAAATGCGTATTAGAGGTTTTCGTAAAGGAACTGACGATTTGGCATGGTTCCCCCACCAAATAATGGTGGGCCATTGGAATTGTTTTCTTCCCCTTGGTACAACAAGCTTGTTATGCAGGAGCCCGGGGCCAGTAATCTCTCATGAAGCATCGCAGACATATGCTCGACCGCATGGCATAGGATAGCAGACAGAACAGGTTGGTTTTTGAGGAGAAAATTATGCTCCGTGGCGCCAATAGGTCAGCATTTATCCTTTCCCTTGTACCTTTCGGCTAACTCATCCACATTTCCAACGTGATTAAAAGTGTATTTAATTGCGTTCCATTTTTATATACATTTAATATACAAGGTACAAACCAATGGAATGTAAAATTGGAAATGTGTTCCAGCAAAGGGGCAAACCAAGGGAGAGCGAGAGACCCCAACATGCAGGGTTACAGGGTGTCATAATCGGAGCCAACATCTTCCCCGGCGCACCTGTCGGTTTGTTCTGGCCACCATAATTCCTACCAAACGGAAACCCCTACACAATAACCACATCATTCCATTCCCCATTCCCTGCGGTCGCTCTGGAGGGGTGGCCGTGGTCACGCCAGGAAAGGAGCGGGGCCTTTAGAAGCTGATTGGCTGACTCAGAAAGGCAGTGTTCCGTGAAAATGTGAAACACGGTGGCGGCACCGAGAAGGGATCGTTATGTATCTCATACTTGATGGTGTTGTTGGTCGTGGTGTGGTGGTGTGCGATGATGAGTAAGAACCTGAAGCCGCACCATCGCTCGAGTTTCTGTGGTTTTTCCGTCGCCGCCATCACAGCTTTTCCGTGTTTCGGTTGCGAGGTTGTCACCGATGACGACGGCGGCGACGACGACGACGGCGACTATGATTTTGTCTGCATAACGTTCGCTTGGTGCAAGATAGCAAAGTTTCCACCCTTCTTTTAACAACGCTTTAACTTTGACGTGTTCTTCGCTTCCTCAATTGCTCGCATCAGCGATTCTGCACATTTTGCCTTTCTTACCTTTAACTTTACGTTGTGATTATGCGTATCTCCTCTTATGTTCTTTCCGCCCAGCTGCTGGTGGTGCACCTGAAGAAGATGCTATTGTTACAACCCTCCTCTCTCACGGCTCCTGGTCGTTCCGCTTGACTTATGCTGAAGAAGCACTTGCGGTGCTTCTCTCTTTCTCTCTCGTTCCCACTCGATCGCACCTTGGTGTGCGTGTGAGGGTTTTATGTTGGCAGGTGGTTCCTTGGAGCACGGGAAGAAGAACGGATTTTAAGCACCACTTTACACTGCAATTTGCTTGTCAAACACTCTCCTCATCGTCGTCGTACAAAACAGAGACACAGACACGGACGACAGCCACTGGAAAAGGACACACAGGCGGATTTTACACGCGGAGGTAGTGCACTGGCTATTTCTGCCTGTTGGCCAGGCAGATGCACATAAAACGCACGCACGATGCACTTGTTTTTATACCCGGCGAGGATCACTGCTCGGCTCGACTGGGGAAAGGATCACACTCAAGGGACAGGGGTGTAGGGAAAAGACGTGGGTTTTGAGATTAGTTCTTCGACAGGGGCGCGAAGACAATTCAAAACTCGTTCGAAGTTAAGTGCTCACTCAGGTGGTGGTAGGGGAGAAGACAGATCGAGTCGCGGGGGAGGGTGGTAGCACACAACACTATGACGCACCCACTACACCGAGGCACCAAGACCAATATGAAACATCCAACCAACCACACTTAAGTTCAGCTACGGATAGAAAATTAAAAGACGGATTAGACGGAGAAGAAGATGACGGTTACGATTGACGATTCCTATCGCCGCTTTCCGGCTTCCGGTCGTTCCCGTGCCGTGATCGCGCTCTGTACTTTAAATTCCTCTCGCGTTTCCTCGCTGTGTCAGCGACGACTACGATGATGATGATGATGATGATGCGACACCTGTGGTGAGCCTCGCAGAACGGAACGAAGCGATCTTGGAGACGATGATCTTGCGAGACGACGTTCGGGAACGGCTAGGTGATGCTTTGTGCTTTTACTTCCTCGGTGACAGCTCAATCGCCGTGGATGCGCCCCGTCTGTTGTCACCACATCCGATCCGTTGTTGCAACAAAAACCGTTGGTTCTGCTGGTGCACGTCGTGTCCGTCGATGCGTTGCTGCACCGTACACACCTATACCACATTCTTCGTTGGATCGAGTTGGAGATCGCCTCTCGAGATCGCGCTACCACAGCCACCACACAACAGCGCCGCCAGCAAGCCAGCCAGCCAACCAGCCAGCCATCGTTGCCGTCGTTGGCAACCTTTTTTCTGGTTTTGTTAAGGCCGTTTTGCCACACTGCCACGATCAACGACGGCGGGCGACCGGTTTGGCGCTGTGTTGGTGCACACGCTCGACGGAACAGACGATCGCAGCGCCGCGGCCGCCGCGTATACACCACTGCGACACTGAATGTATGACTTTTTAACCTGAAATCACAAAGTGTCTACCACGGCCCAATGCACACACTCGATCTCTCGTGTGGTGATGATGTATTATAAAAAACGCACCTGGCCAAAACTACACGCAAAACGTTCACAAAACGTACGTCACACGGTTGCTGCGCTGGATTATAGATAGGCACGGGAAGTCACTTCGATTGAACTTTATGCTGCAACTTCCGTCGAGATTCGCTTTTGCAGAGCAACAGCAAGCAAAGAGGACGATGTGCTTTTCAACAACAACGACGACGACGGCGACAACAACGGGCGGCGACGACGACGAAGATGACGACGGCCCACATCGGCTGCTGAGGAGTTTCTGAAAAACCTCGTGAACACGCTGGCGCTTGATGTTGGGGGCACCCGATGATTCGTTCGTGCCACCTCCCCCCACCACCGTTCGTGGCCCTTCAACGCGTTCGTTTCGTTTCGATTCATTCCGAGAATTATTGAGTTGTTCCATAAGCATTGGCGGGAGGGTTTTCAAACCAGAAAGCATTGGCCACTTTTAAATTTCTTAAGGTAGGAATACACGAAGCGTAAACTCTCGTATAAGCTCAGAGTGTAATGCCAAAAAGATTATACTTATGTCAAAAAGATTATAGGCCCGCGGAGCGTAAATCCGAGCGTAAAAGCAAGCGTAAACACAGCACCAACATGAAGCGTAGCGCTATGATGAATTGAATGTTCTACAATCGCTAATATACAGTAAAAACATCTTAAAATATAAAAGAAGATGTTCAGAAATAAACTTATCTCGTCGATTTATGTTTTTTGTGGCCAGAAACACATGTCATTGATGTAATAGCATAGTGTAATTGCAGGTGCCCGAATGTAATTGCATTTGACGTTTCGGTATAAACTTTTATGCGATTATGCCTGCCACACGAAGCGTAAACTTTTTGGCATTACATTCTGAGTTTATACGAGAGTTTACGCTTCATGTATCGCCGGCTTTAAAGTAAAGTGTGACGTCACTTCCAACTGACGACCAATGTAAAAATAACGAGTTTTTTCGGCATGTTTTCCATTTTACTTGATGGGTATACTGAGGAGTAATCAAAAGACGGACAGAGTCAAAAATACAATCAAAGAATTAATTGAACAGCGTGTGAGATTTAAAAAGGACACCAGTACATCCCGTCTTTTGTATGATAAAGCTTCTTAACTTTTAAAACATCTTGATCTTTGAGAT
This sequence comes from Anopheles aquasalis, assembly GCF_943734665.1. Lineage (NCBI taxonomy): Eukaryota > Metazoa > Arthropoda > Insecta > Diptera > Culicidae > Anopheles > Anopheles aquasalis. Next base: position 16,509,281 of record NC_064877.1, read on the forward strand.
GCGTAACCCAATTGAAAGATTGTTAGCCTTTATTCTGTGCATTTGAAACATTTTAATTAATTTCTGCTCAACCGTAAATAAAACCGCAAATACTTACGAGACAACCCAATATTCACCTTTACCGAGACGACCGCGGAATGCAACACGAGAGGGAGAGAGAAAGTGAAGTAGAGAGAGGGAGAGGCGAACTGCAACAGCATAATTCCGGCGCATAAACCCAAAAAAGAAATCCTGCTCGATCGCAAAAGGACACACTTTGGATCCTCGTGCACGGTGATCATATTTACAACCATTTCCTCAAACGCTAAAGTTGCACAAACGTATTGTCAAATCCTTACTTAAAATTCTTCGAACAACATCTTATAATACAAAGGAGCTGTCTCATTTGAGAGTTGGTTGTACTATTTCTGTTATTGATTAATGCTTATGTTGCGTATCAATGTGCTTTTTTAGTTTTAATAAATCATGATTGTAATGATGATTTGGTCTTCTATGCGAAGGAAATTCCTAGAGATCCGAACATGAAACGAACCTGGTCAGCATGCAATGAATGGGAGAGTCTTCGTGAAATGAATTCTCTTCTCTGTCGCATTCCACAGGTTGTTCTGGCGTGTAGTGCTGCCTACAGTGCCGTGGATATTTTTGTCTAGTCGAGATATTCCAAAACATGGTTTGAAAGACCCGAAAATATTTGAAAATTGCATATCAATTACATAAACCTGTCTAGATAAGCTTTCCCAAAAGATCTAGGTACTTCATTTACAGTTCTGAATACATTTGTGTTAAAATTAAGCCATTTAGAAGCAAAATATGAAGTTTTCTATAACAGAAAAGTAAAAGAGAAAGTTTTCTATAACATCAAACCCTTACCATTGAAACTTTGCTTTGGACTCAAGATGTCCTTAAAATTGAATACATGCCAATAATAACTTAATCTGTAACATTTTGCCTCACAGAGTTCTAATTCCAGAGCCTCTAGGTACGGCCAAACGAATTAATATCACTGTATCTAATGGCCGTGTTTCTTTTCATTTCTCATCCAATGACGCCGTTTGCCGAGAGTTCATCCGATTTAATTAATCCCCACCCAACGACTCTACCACCCCATCTATAATAATTATTTATCCAACTGTCGTTCAATTGATGTGTGATAAAGAATTGCACGCCTACGATCGCAGTTCAGACATGCGATCTTGCAGGATCTTTTTTTTTTAATCGTATTGCACACACTTTGCAAACTAAGTTAAATTATATTTTTTTATTAAGTTAGTTTTCCTTCGACATGATTTATCTCTCCTGGGCGTCTTTGGTATTTAAAGATTTACGTTGTGTTGAGCAAGCTCCCCCATGCAGCCCCACGGAACTTACATTAATCCAAATTATCTCATTAGTGTGACCGGGTGCTCCATTAGACAGCTAACCTTCCTCTTCTGATCGCATGGGTCAGGGAAATGTGTTGCCTTCGTGGCGCCATTAGATGATCAGAGCCGAGAACAGCAAACTGCACATGATTCGCGTGCCATCCGGATCACGCCGGACCCGCCGTGACCTTCGCTGACAACACGCGGTTCCCGCTACCGCAGCTGGATGACCCTGCCATTGTTTTCCACACAAAAAAAGTCACGACGATGTAACTTGCCTCAGTAGTGGCAGCAGCAGCAGCGACAGTAGCGAGTAGGAGTAAATTATGAGGATGATTTATGACCCACTAATCAGTCTTACTTCCTTAGTGAGCGTAGCCATTCGACGTTGCTTTTGGCTCCTGGAAATCCCTTCTCCAACGGGTCACCGCTTGATGGTTTATAAAACAGAAATTTCCAATTCAAAGCGTCTTTCTAGGATGTCGCAAAAGGTAAAACCAATATCTTTTAAGCGCAAAATTTTATAATTTAACTGCCACGATCGGAATACAAGCTAAAGTTCTTTGAGCTGCTCGTAAGTTTTAAACGCACAACACACAGTTAGGAAAACCACAAAGACAGCATGCATGGTGGCCAATAGATGCCGGTTTAATTGATTACAACGACTATTAAATGGTGGGGTGATAACGTCGTGACGTCTGCCCGAGGGACCTTATTTGATTACTAATTGCCATTTGCACAGGGACCAGGGAATATTTTCAAAATCCCCCGGCCAATTAGAAGTCCTAGTAAACACAGTGTACCGTGCGACGAGCGATACTATCATGGCTAGAACCAGTAGACCAACTATATGCTTATTTTTTATCAAAAAGATTCTCTTTTGAAATATTCAAACAATTTTAAAACGAGGCAGTGCTGAGCACTGAAAGGTTTTTGATGACCTGATTGCAACAATATTCATGAATTTTGATGACTTTATTGTAGACTTTCAGTTCCTCCATGGTCTGGCAGCATATTTATATTGTTTGAATAAAACACAATTTAAAAAAAAGACAAGATTCAAAATACCTTCTGCTGATGCCATTCGTAAATATTGTTGAGATATTGGCGAAACTGGGACCACCCGAACCTTGTGCGGAGTTGAGCAAACTCCTGCTCGTGGCGTTATAATAAGTAAACTCAATAACAACCCAGCAAATAATGTTTTGCTACTCTTGGATGACCAGGAATGCCGGTCTGTCGCCTCGTGTCACCATGTGCCATTATTTTCTTCCCGAAAACGTGCTTCGAAGGCGCTAAGCAGTGGCGCAAACATGAAAGCGCGGCCGCTTTTAGACAAGACCCTCGCAACAAGAACCTCTTGTCTCCATCCAGTGGCTCTAGAAGGTCATCGAAATTGTAGCTCGAAACGGGAAACTTATTTCACAAATGCCGTTCCTTTGATTATCCGCGCACCTTGGCGTCATTGATGGTGTAATTAATCGATTTGAAGCTCTTAAGTGTTCCGGCAGCTCACATGATGTGTCCCTTTTTTCTTAGGGTGATACGTTTATTCTTAGCATCACCCCTCGAAGACGAGTACCGCGGGCTCATAATGTGCTGCAACGAGTGTCTTCGAAGAGACTTTCTCTGACAATCGGCGCAAGTGCACCGGCCTGCCGGATGCTGGCAATAAAGTGAAGAACCATAATCCGAGGTTCTCGCGTGGAGCGCGTGCGGCTATTTTTACCTCTGGCCAATGTGGCGGCCATCATAGAACCCCCTCTTTTGGTGTTGCGATCGGGGCACATACATTCATGTTTGGAGGATGGAATTGGAAAATTGTCCATGATTATGATACATCTGCTTATGGCGACTTT
>NC_064877.1:16517500-16525000 GCF_943734665.1 Anopheles aquasalis
GTGACCCGTGGTGGAAGTGATGGAAGGGATTTCCACCGCCGAATCCATTGCGGCCCGCCTCCGGATCGAGCGGGTCCTGACCGGCATCGAACTGCTTTCGCTTCTCCGGATCCGTCAGCACCTCTTTGGCCGCCGCAATATCGATGAACTTCTTCTCGGCCATTTTCTTCTCATCTCCCTGGAAGTTGTCGGGATGCCACTTCTGTGCCGCTTTCCGGTACGCCTTCACGATCTCCTGTTTGGTGGCCGACCGCTTCACATTCAGAATCTTATAGTAGTCCCGCCGTTCCGCCTGCTTCTGCACCCGCTGTGCATGCTCGATACCGTCCTTCGCTCGCTGCAGATTATCGTTGATTTCGAGCGCCTCCCGGTACTGCACGATCGCTTCATCGTACATCTCTGCCCCGACCAGCGCTTCCGCCCGGTCACACATCACCTCCGGATCGCTGTAGATGTCGAGCGCTTCCCGGCACCTCGTAACCGCCACCGTAAACTGTTCGTCCTTCACAAGACAGCTGCACAGCAGCTGCTTACCATTGTACACGATCATTGGCACATCCGGTTCCAGCTTGATCAACTTTTCGCCCGCCGCAATACAATCCGCGAACCGCTGCTCGTCGCGCGCCTGTTGCGCATCTAGGTACACCTTGTCCACCTTCTTGATCTTCTTGTAGAACGGAAAACAGTCTTTGTGCTCGGGATCCAGCCGGAGACACTCGCGAATCTCCTTCAGTGCCGCCCCGGAATCGCCGACATCGTACAGGATGCGCGACAGCTGGTAGTACCCGTCGGTACTGTCCTGTGATAGCCGATTGACCGAGCGGAAATCACTAACAGCAGCCATCCGGTCACCGATACGCAGGTACATTTGTGCTCGTGCTTCACGGATCTCCACCGACCATGGGCAGTACTCGAGCAGCTGGGTTAGGAGTGCGATCGCCGTTGTGAAATCACCCCGTTCCATCACATCTACGCACAGATACCATTGGTCGCGTGCCGGCCCAATCCGGCTGTATTGTTGATTTGCGTCGGGATTGTGGGGATCGTGGCGCAACACTACCATCAGGTCCGCTTCGGCATTATCGAAGTCACCCATCTTCAGGAAGACGGAGGCACGCTGGGCCCGGGCAGCCGTAAAGTCGGGCTTCAGCTCCAGCACCCGGGAGAAGTCGCTGACGGCGAACTTGGCCTTACCGAGGGCGAAGTAGACCGTGCCTCGCTTGAAGTACGTTAGGTAGTTGCTCGGGTCGCCTTCTACGATGTTTAGAGGAGCAGAAAAAAAGAAACCAAAAGATTTAATATAAAGCACACCTGGCCACAGTCCAGTCACACCCATTTTCCTTATCAAAGCAACCATTGCTGATGATGATCCACCGCGGTACGACAGATTCAAACAGATAATGCAAATAAAGCGAAGAGGAGTACGTGTCGTTGCAATATTGGTGCCACATATTTTGACTGATAAGCCGTTTTCCGGCGAAAGATTTGGTTAAGTAGCAATGTTTGTTCGTTAGTTCGCTCGCTAGGAGGAAACCTAACGGACCGAAATGGCATTGAAAAGTAACGAGCATAACAGCTGATCTGAACTCGCTGTTGTTCGTACGTGCCCTCCGTTTAGTAAACTATCCAGACACTTACCAACTGCTGCATGGTAGTGCGTTAGCGCGTCCGAGAGTTGACCTCGGGCCAGGAAGTCTCGGCCCATCTCAAGGTGTCGCTCGATTTCGGCCTGCGAAGCACTTTCAGCACCTGGAAAGGCAAAAAGGATTCACATTCCTTGGTTAGGTTATTTCGATTTCCTCTTCCCACCATGGTCGGTGGAGCAACGGCGCGTGCGGCACGATGCTCGTAAAGGACACGTCAGTGTTTGGCCACCGTGGGAATACGGCGAGCCAGAGGCTTTTTGAGGCTTACCGTCGAGGAACAGTTCTATTAATAGGAACAGCAGAACCGTCCCTAACCGCCGACTGTCCGTGAGCGGTGCCATATCGTGCAGATTTAACAACATTTCGGGAAAATTGTCCGGGAGACCCGGGATGTGTGGTTTCTGCGTGAAAAGCCGCACCGGAGATTTTCTACTCTCGCCAGGCAACTCGCCGCGATTCCGCTTCACTCACGATTTAGCTGCCCTTTTGTTCTACGGCACTAGAATAACAGAATTGTGAAGTCCGTCCGCGATTGCACACCGAAAATCCACGAAATAATCCTCCTCGCCAAGCGCACAAAGTACGAGTTTTAGTTAAGGCTGACGTGTTTTTATTTTCTGATCATCAGGGTTGTAGTCCGTGTTCCGCTGACAACTGAATGGCAGTTTACCTTACGCTCGGGGTTCAGTAGTCGAACTATTTGAAAATCCGTTTTTGAAAAATTCCTGGCCGGCTGGCTGGTAGAAGTTCAAGTTTCCATCGCACGCACGATTTTAAGTTTATTCAAATTAGTAAACACTCGATACACAAATAAATACATCAAATGCAGGGATCGCCTAGGCTACCAGCTGCTCAAGCTGTGTGGATCGCGATTTTCCAGGATCACCTCATCGATGATCGCCCGCACATCATACGAAATGTCCGTGTTGCGTAGGTCGAAATGCTGGAGCGCTTTATTCTCGCGCACTCGCTGCAGCAACCGTTCGCCCATGGCCGGCCCCAGGCGGTTGGAAGAGATGTCGAGCCGCCGGATGGTCGAGTTGAACCGTATCAGCAGCAGCAAATGTTCCTCGATCTGCTCGTCGATCGAACAGCAGCTTAGATTGAGTCTAGAGCGAAACCGTGGATGGATCACGATGAATGGCGGCTCGAAACCGTCGCCTTGCTATTCAGAACTTACTCCTTCAGTGGCATGTACAGTACACCCGTCATGATGATCATTGCCCCCTCGGTGAGGATGGGATTGAGCCGCAGGTCCAGTCGTTGAATAGGGCGATGCCGCAGGCGCCACGTTAGCTCCTGGACACTTTCCGGAGCTGAAAAAGAACAAGATGACAAGAACCGTAATGTGGTTCAGGCTAAGCCGAACGCGTGTTTAGGACAACATACACAGGAAGTTGTTGGTAAGCACGATCTCCCGTATGTTGGGGAAGGAGTTCGGTTTGATCGGTTCACAGAATGCCCGCAGACCGATATCGCCACAGCGACAGTGTGGAAAAGCGATCGTGCACAGGCTGGGACAGCCCTTGATCAGTGCCGCGCTGATGCGCTTCATCATGGTCGGTTCGAGTTTGCTGCTGTGCAACCGGAACTCGGTCAAATCTCTGCACCGCTCCAGCCCCTGCGTCATCAGCTTCACATCCATCTCGGTAATGGTCGCGCAACCGAGAAAGAAATTATGGCCCACGTCCTTCACATCGTACGTCAAGCTGATCCGTTGCAGTTTCCGCAGACACCCGAGTATCATATCGAATGGTACGTGGTCACTGTTATCCGAGAGCGAAGGCTGCAGTCGCTCGATACGCAGTTCCCGCACGAACGGTGAACACAGATCGATGATCTTCCTCACACTCTCCTGATCATAGTCGGCCGGCTTCAGATGCTCGATCGTCTCCGACAGGTGCTGCTCGAGATAGATCCGGATCCACGGTTTCGTGCCCACCTCGATGGGGACAAAGTTGCGCCAACGGTGCTGGAACGCACGCTTCCAAAATTCATCACTCCGGACACGCGCACACAGATTCTCGAGCGGAAAGTTCAGATCCAACAGATCGAGCAAATATTGTCGATCTTCGCACAGGGGCAGCTCGCGGAAGTACGGCACCGTCATCCAGTTCTCGGCAATCGCCTTCAGACACAGCGTCTTGAGTGGTTCCGGCACATTCAGATCCCAGTCCAGGTTGATGGCATCGAGCTGACGGTTTTTGTCACGATTCAAGTGCCTGGCGCACATGTACGCCCGGTAGGTATTGAGATCGAGCGTGTTTGGATACCTCATCGCCGTCTTTAGCCGCTAGAACTTCCGCCCGGAAGGAACTCGATCCGATACACACAACGAATTGCAACACAGCTACGGTTACGGGGTGTACAGCAACCGGGTCGCTACGGAAACTCGGCCAAAGGATGCCGCCAGATAGTCGTTAGACTGTTTGTTGGATCGATATGTCGCGGTTCACCCACGGTTCCCCTTTCAAGAAGCTCCACTTGTTGCACACACCCAGAGCGAACCCGATTGAACGTGCTTCCGATTTCACGTCCGCTTCCGATGGCATCAAAACACAAACTACGAAGCCGGAGGCCGTTCCGTGTGGAGGGTTTTTTCCTCCGCGGACCATTTTCCCTCCCCCGCTCGACGGTCTGTCTGGGGACGGGAAAATTGGCGCATGTTTGGCATGACGCACACCGTCGTCCGTGGCGCGCGCTCGTGAGAAGACAAGTGGTTTACGAGGGAACGAGCGTTGCCAGCAAGCGGTGCTGTAGGTCCCTGTACCGCGTTGGTTTTCCTCGGGAACGTAAAGGAGGCGCTCGCGCACACATGAAGCGTGTTGTGTTTTGTTTTTCCTTTCGCCTTTTCCCATCAACAACCACCCTAGCGTTGAACTAGAAGGCGAAACATGAAAACGCCAGCTGCTGTGGTCTGGCGGGGTGATCTGTCTTGGCCTCGCCTGGATGCGGTTGAAGGAAATCATCCAAAGGATCATTTAATTACAATGCCATCCGTCTCCCCCCCAAAAACCACCACGGTGTCGTGGTCCGTGGATCTCGTTTGTGGTTACCAATCACCGTTGTATGATGAGGTTGTTAGGCGACGGTACATCTTGTGTGTGTTGCTTTGATTTAGGTGAAGTCATGATTATCGCATCAAAAAAAAAAACTGAAGGTTACGCTATCTCTATCCGCGTGCTGCTAGCATATTAACCGGGATGAACCAGACCATCTGCCCGCGATGATAAGGTCGCGAATGGCGTCGCGTGCGATTGCCGCTAAAATTAAATGTCGTTCACCGCAGCAGTGGATCACTTTTCGTTTATTTATTTATTTCATTACCATTTTTTCTCTCTTTTCGTCGTCGTAGAGCTGCTTTCGAGAATTATGACGTCCGAACGCCAAAACGGTCAACGGCACGGGTAATGGCGTGGGATTAAGCACTGGCAGGAAAACATCTGGGTTGTTATCCCAGAATCAGGCTGGGATCAGAAGTAAGACGATCGTAAGTAAATATCCCCCCCATTTTTATGTAGCTCGCTCGAGGACGTTCACGGAATGGCAAAAACACGTGAGCGGTGGTGGATGCGAACGTTCGGAAACGAACGATCATCTGTTTATTTTGGTTCTTTTCACAACGGTGCACGATAGCATCAATCTTCTGCTTTTATGGATAGTGAATGCTTAATAGGCTCAACTGTAAAATTGGTACAAATCACTTATGCGATGCGCAGTATGTTTGCAGAGAATATTTTGTAGTAACCAATAGTAGTTCAAGTAGGGACATTCCGTTTTTAAAATATTGTTGGGTGACCTTCAAAAAAGACGAGGTGGCCGAGAGGTTAAGGCGTTGGACTGCTAATCCAATGTGCTCTGCACGCGTGGGTTCGAATCCCATCCTCGTCGGGCGTAACTTTTTTTTATTCGCACCAGACCGTCGAAACATAAAGGTGCATGGCCACGATAGCGCTAAGAACTGTTCATTGATTGTCATTTGGCAACAGGCGCAACTATATTTCAGACGCACGGCCACGAACTCTGCTTAATTCAACCTCTTTTTTCCAACAGTTTTTACAACAAAATGCAAAAAATTATAAAAAAGAGAGCATAAATAAAATGTAAAAGAAACTGTTCGACGAGGATGGGATTCGAACCCACGCGTGCAGAGCACATTGGATTAGCAGTCCAACGCCTTAACCTCTCGGCCACCTCGTCATGTCGGCCGGGCCGTCCAAAGCTGTACTTGAACTAATTGTAAGAAAAGGTCTCACAATTTACCTCGCAAGCATTACAAGCATTAGTATAACTGAAAACGAATCCTGAAAGGACATCTTATTGACTGGAGATGTTGAGGAACAGCAACGGAATAAACGCCGAGTTATAGAGGCAACAGATCTGAAAATGTCATCTTTTCATCGTTTTTCAAGATAGAGTTTAGAGGACCTATTGAGAAAATCGTTGGAACTGCACCGGCTTGTGAGGACGATCATAATGGAAGGAGAGAATAACAGACGACAACAGTACTGAAGTCCATTCTGAGGCTTTCCAACATGGAGGACTCAGAGGAGCTTGAAATGGAGACAACGGCACTAGATCACGACCAAAACCGCACCACCAGCTGAAATGTTATAACAATATCACTAGACGGGCTTTGTGGTATAATCACGTTTCAACATATCTATATATGTATACATGTATATATAAATAATTTACATATATACATATATAAATATATATGCATTGTTTGTTTTATTTTTGTTGTTATATAATATTTTTGGTATTTATATTAATATATTCACCATTCTGCCTTCCATTTTTTCCACTGTTTACTCCCCTTTGTCGCGAATTAGTTTTCATCCCTTGCGCACACTCCCCCGTCCCGATCCCCTTTCCCCAGGTTCCCACCATTACGACACGACGCTTTTTTTGTTTTTTTTCTGTTTTTGTATTTTTCCTTTGTAAACTTTGTTTCTTATTTTCTTCTATATGCATTCTTGAACCCCGCTTTACAGCTGTGTAGTCTGGTGCGCAGTACTAGAGCATCGCTGGCCCACAACGCCACCCCAAACGCGCTAGAGTCGCCATGTGGCGCGCCTGCCGCACCTGCCTTAAGAAGAGTTTTGTTAGTGTGTATATGTATGTGTGTTGTGTATGTGTGGTTTACCGTTTACTGCCATTTTTACTACATAAAAGTGGGGTTATCTTTTCTTTTCTGTTTGTGCTTTAATCAGGCGTCTCCATTATCTTCTGCATCTTTTTTTAAAGATCTGGCAGCAGCCGGATCCACTGCCTAATGATACCGGTAGGGTAGACAACAGTTCATGGGAGGTTTGACTTCAGTGAAATTAATTTAGATCCTTCGAACACACATGCACACACACATACACACTCAAATACGCTCGCACACACATTTGCACACGTTCAAAGAGGATTCCGTTTTCTTTTGGTTTCCGGTTGTCTAAATATCATCTCAGAACAGCTGCTTCCGGGGATATTTTCTTCTGCGCTTTTCCTTTTACGCACACCGTCACACATTGCTAAGAATTCTAAGGATTAGCTCGCAACGCGTTTGTCTTATACTCATATATAGTTTTTGGTATCCTCGTGTCTCTCTTTCTCACACGCTCGCATCAACAAGCCCCACAGCAGGGCAAACTTTGATTCCTGGTTTTAGTTTTTGGTTTTGCTCATGTATTCCAGATAAGGAGTAGCTTGCCTGCGACGCGGTCATCACACCATCATATTTATCACAACAGCCTGCGGACACACTTATTTTGATATTTCGGAAGCGAGCCGGCTGTTCGTCCACAGAATGCGAGACACGTTTTGTACTGTCGCCCACAGAGCCACACACAGGGCGCGGTCCTGC
>NC_064877.1:16535000-16542500 GCF_943734665.1 Anopheles aquasalis
GAACTATCCTCTCAGTGCTCGCATGCTCATCCCACATACATCTAATGCTGCTGTTGTTCCAGGCAGGTGTTGTGGCGCAGCCCTATTCTCGATATGCAACTGATGCAAAATTGATTGCGGTAGATCATGGCACCGAGGTCCCTCCTCCTTCTCCTGATATCCTCCTCTACCCCCTGGGCTGCTAAAAATAAAGCACAAGCCATCGAAAGATCGGTTGATGGCCACCACCGCCCGGGCCGATGTGATAAAACAATTTCATTCCTTCATGGTACCACTCTCTACCGGGCCGGAGGAGTGCAGCCACTGTTGCAGTGTTGCAGCTATCCAATGGTTGGCCAACACTGCACTGAATGATCCCACATCCCATCCCACACTGTGCCCAACCATGCGCAAAAAGCCCTCCATCCTTCCTTGCTTTCCTTCCTCTATACCAACGCAACACGCTCCTCATATTCAATTTGATTGCCACTGTTGCTCGCAATCAACACATCCATTCAACTCGCGTGCTTACTAAGGCAATGGCAATACCGCACAGACACCGACGCGCACAACCACACATCCTCCTATCGGAAGGGGTGGTGGTACACAGTTGTTGCACACTGCCCGCAGTTGATTGACACGTGGTAGCGATGATTCCATCCTGTGCCCGCACCCCCTATTCTACCATTCGACTCTGATTGACAAACACACATACAATCATGCACACCGAATCACGAATCAGTCGTAAATGTGTGTTCGAGAATCGTTCTTGTTCGATCGTAGAACATATCTGTGTTCGACGAAATCGGTACTCAATGGAGATGCCTGGTCGTTCACTCATCGTCGTCATCGTCTCGGGGGGAACTGTTGGGCGATCTGGATGCCTAAAAACGAATCCATTTTTTTTTGTTATCAATCTCAGCGGCTGTCTAGAGCGATTTAACAACCAACTTGCTGAAGGCAAATGCTGGCCAGTGAGCTACCGGAGACCGGAGTATTGATCACCAGTCTGTCTATGTTTAGCAGCCTCACGGAATGCAAACCGGCAGCTGCTAGCTGTTAGGTAGATTCTTATTAGGACACCAACGAACCAGCGCGCGTACAGTCGCCGTACAGCACCTACAGTTTCAGTGGCTTCACCGGTGCACTAGGCAGAATGCAACTAATAACACAATGGTCGACCAGCACATAGGTCGACGAGTCGAATAATAATCAGAACCAGCGACGACGAAACGAGAGGGTCGGACGGTTCTCTGTGACAGCAGTACAGCCACAGTTTACCATTTTGCGGCCATCGCCGCCGTATGCAATGCAATTGTCATTTTCAATTTACTAGCAAAACACGTCAACGTCAGTGAATCCTGTAGCCTGTAGAGGTGGTTCCTCGCGCTCATGTGTCTGTATGATGGGGTCCATTGTCTGCAACGCTATTATTGCTTTGAGCGAGTTGATAAAGCGTCGTCCTCGTCCGGATTCGACAACAAACACCGAGAAACAAAAGCAGCAAGCCCCAGTAGCCGCGGTAGGGGGACACTGACCTGATGAACGCGTCTTCTCATTGCACCACGGCGGCGGTTTAAAAATGGCTGATCCTTGACGACCGTCCGGCGGCACGAGTTTTGCGAGGCAACATTGTTGGCGTCCTGCGTCCATCGGAGATCGATCTTCACGTGCAGTCGGCCCTGCGGTTCGAGATCAACCTACATTTACACGAGGGAGAGAGAGAGAGAGAGATGATTAGAGCATGAGTGCACAGTGCAATCAGAACATTCAGTCAGAGCCACCGTACCCAAAAGTCTTGCTGCTCGGACTCGTTCCGCGTGACCAGATCCTCGAACGGTATGGTCGTGTTGGCGACGAACACGTCCGTAATTGGACCCTCGTGGAAGATCGTCATGCCGAGGACGTTCGCGTTCTCTACCTCGTGTATGAAGCTCTCGTTCCACGTCGGATCGAACGTGCGTGGCTTTGTGGTGGAGCGATCTGCAAAGGAACGAGAAACAATCGAATATTAGAAATTGAACTTCATTGGGAGGGAAAATGTAAGGGACATCAGAAAATCGACTCGGAACCAATGTGATCTCCGCACCCGAATCCGAGTCACCGAACAGAGTGTTGGCTGGATTCCTATGTAATGGCCGAGCCGGAGAAGCGGGGACACAAAACGTGAATCACTTTCTTCATCATTTAAAATAGATTTACTGACTGACATTAATCAGACGGCCGTTCAATGTGTGTTGGCGATTCATGGAAGGAACCTCCGACACTGGTGGGTGAGATTTGAAATCTGCATCACATGAGAGTGTGACACAATTATACCGCACGCCCACGCGCCCACGTCCCACTGCCAAAATCACGTGTGTCCTCTTCTCGTTCATATTTCCCGGGAAAAATCACCCAAAAGAAACATCAAAGGGCTCACGATGGCGTGCGGCCGGCTGCATGGCTTTCCACGAACGCCACAAGCTGCTGCATCCACCGCGCCGTTGCCTCGGCGACCGCGTTCATCTCCGGTCTCGCGGACGGTTTACTGCTAATTACGAGCGGGTGCTCGATTGCTCCCTACATCGGCGCATACTTTCCGTTTAGCGTGATCCCAGTAGGTGGGTTTCAGCTGTCAACAGATCTGCTGCTGCTGCTGCTGCTGCTGCTGTTCTTTTCTGGTGTAGTTTGGCGTAATTATTTACGATCTTCTTAAGACGATCGTGCGATGCGAAACCTCTTGACATTTTGGGATCGATCCGAATGGATGAGGGGGAAGGAAGGAACTGCTGCAACCCGTCTTGAGACACTCGCATTCGGATCACTTGATCCTTGACTATTCCTAAAGGTGATCTTGTAATAGTTGACCGTTTTCGTGCTAATTAAGCAACGAAAATATAAAGCAATCGCTGGCATGGAGGACAAGCAAGTCGGCCGTCCCAAGGGCAGAACTGGATGCCGCACCCGCTGGTAGAACGTGTCGCAAGCAACAAAAATATAAAATACATATGATTCATGGCGGCTCAGCCCTAAACGAAACACAGCGAATCCGATTTTCGTGTTGCTCTGCAACGTCGACGACCCTGACGGTCGCAAACGGTAACCTGGTCGGTGACATGTCTTGCCGCATTTTCCCATTTCTCATTGACCTAGTTTATAGTAAATCGCTTTTAATTGAGTGGTTCCCTCTGTGTGTGGTGGCCGCGGCGGATGTTGTTATAAACGCTCGTGGAGTGGACTATACCAACCCGACAGTCCACACCTCCCCCACGAATCCAGATCGAGATCCATCATGCCCTTCTAACGTTGAAGTTCTTGCAGCCCTGACTGTGTGTCTGTGTGCTGCTGCGGACGGGTTCCATCGCATTGGCCCAATGAGATCCACGAGCTGGTGTGAAGGTTTGGCCCCAAAAATGTCTTGCGGATTGGAGGTGGGTTGGTGCTGGGGGCATGCACTTGAATCCACTCAGTGGCGAAGCGAGACGAGTGTAGTGTGGCCAACAAGATCGACCCGCATGTCGTCTTGGTCGTCGCTGTCGCCAACAACGGGATGAAGATAGGGATCCGGTTGCGGTGGAGGCTGCGATCATGGTTTACGATCTCCGAACGAACGAACGAACAAACACCCGCAACAGCATCATCATCATCATCATGCTGTTGTGATAAGATAATGCGGAGCTAAGTGATAGCGTGTAACTATCACGAGACAGCATCCAGCAACTGCGCCACCTTGAGGTGACTGATCGTTTCAAAACTTTAGAACCATCCAGAGATCCAGCCCTTTAGATTGCTAACAATGATCGCAACAGTGATTGCGCCAGCTAGTCTATTGTTTAACATAAAGGAAATTAGTAATGCTATTTTCACCGCTACTCTTCTTCCCTCGATCCTCTTCTGGGGAAACACATCATTGCTCCCGCATACTCCCATTGCTAGATGTTGTTTTCGAGCGGCGTGATTGTATTGATTGGAATGTGTGTTGTTGAACAAAAAAACCCCCCATCAAATACGATTCATCATCGCTTGATGGAGCCGCACAAGGTCCCAAGGCAAATGGATTCGCAAAAAAATGATCCTACCAGTTAATGGTGGTGACGAAGACCCACATCAACACAACGATCGTCGTGGCGATGATCGTCACTGTCGGCATAACGGTATAATGTGTTCCCGAGAGGTATGCTTTCGACCTGGTTGTTTGTAAGCCTGGCCAGTCCAGCTATTCCGTCACTGCCGCTAGTAGCGGAGGAGCAAGTCATAATCAATCAGCCCATGCCTGGCCTGTGTGTGCCGTGGCGGGTGTCGGACGGATGATTCACATCATGATTGCACACTTGCCCGTCAACTGATTATGCAGATTGTGCGAAATCTGCGAGGGAAGCTGCGGCTGAACTAGTGGCTCGATCATTAACGTGTCCAATGTCGCATGACTCGCCGCTGCACTACTTGATATTGAGAAGTGTACGCTTGAGTTGATCTCGATTCGGAAAAACTGACCGCGCTACGCTCATTGCTGGTTGGGTGGATTGCTGCTAGATGAAGGCAGGGGAGGGGGTGGGGGTGCATTTGGCGGCGATTAGAATCTCAGAGCTCTAGGGCCAGAACAGCGCGAAACGGAGGATGTTTGTTCATCAAACCGTGTTAGCTTCGCAACCGACGCGTCGAAACGCACACGCTAGCAACACACAGCGGAACGTTGCTAGTAAAGATACATCCCCCACCATTCCCGCATTCCCTCCTCAAACTGGGACTTCAACAAACCCCTCACTCCCCTCTGGAGGGGTAACGAAGATGAAGGAAAAATCATCTTCGGCGGAACTCTGTGTGTTCTTGGCGATCATTTCCATTTTGCGGAGCGTAGACCGTCTACAGGGTACCGAGATAGAGAGAGAGAGAGCGCAAGAAAGATTATGGGTTCTCTCACTCAGAAGAGACTTTTCCACGAGCAGCACGGGAAACGGGAAAATCCAGGACCAAGCGTATGTGCGTGAGCGAGCCAACGAGCCCAACAGTATCTCCGCTCCCGGTCGCCCCGTAAACCCCGTGTTTCGATGGAATTCGACTTGAAATGAGCAACGGTGGACACCAGCATTTGGTGAGGACACCGATTTTCCACTGGTCGTGTTTTTCCTGGCGACAAACAATGAACATTCCTGTGACCATTGCCATCGCGCCCAACGGATGCGATCGAGCATTTTCATTCGCTCGCCACCGCGACCATGAAGCCGAAGGATGGGTGGGTAGGTGGGTGGATGGTTTGTCGAGTGTCGAAAGGGGGTGTAAATTCTGTGGGAGGGAGGTCTGTGGAGGGTGAAATAACCCTGACCTGCGAGTTCGAACGGTCGCGGCTCTCTCGATCTCTCTCTCGCTCTCTCTCCCCGAGGAGTGTTATCTCGTGAGCCACACTCTCGTCTATCTCTGGGCTTGCTCTCGTTCGCTCAATCGCTTCACTCTCAACAGCACAGGAGTCTGCTCCCCCACCTTGATGTTGATGTCTTCCCTTCCTTTCTTCCTTCCTGCGCGCTCGTCCTCGCCGCGGTACGGGGTTCTGTTGTTTGCAGGGCTAAACGTTGCTCCGATCTGCTCTCCGACATCCCGCGACCTTCCACGGACATGATGCGCCTCTCTCTCTCTCTCTCTCTCTCTCTCTCTCTCTCTCTCTCTCTCTCTCTCTCTCTCTCTCTCTCTCTCTCTCTCTCTCTCTCTCTCTCTCTCTCTCTCTCGCTCGCTCGCTCGCTAGCTTCACTTTAGGTTTTCCCATTTTCCGCTCGGTTACTACACTCTGAGTTTCCCTCTTTTTCTCTCCTCCGCTCCCTGCTGCTGCTGCTGCTGTTGCTGCTTTGCCTTTACCCTTGGCGCTCCAATGACAGGGCGGGCAGCCATTTTCCTTTCCAATCCTGCGCGTTGGCGAATACATTTCGCTCGAAATGTCAAACCACCCCGCGCATCGCGTGCAGCACCCCAATGTCTCCCGGGTGTCTTCAACGCCTTCGTCCCCATTTTCCGGCCACCCAAGAGAGCGGGTGGAAGTGTAGCAACAGCAGCAGCCCCACCACCAGCAGCAGCTGAGGACGGTATCTCAAAAAAAGCAACTGAAACGATGGAAGCGGAAATATTAATTCACAATCCACGATTGGGATCGCGCTAGCCGCGACCAATCAAGGTCTAGCCTCGAGTACACTCTCTTTTCCGCTGGCTATAACTCGACAAACAGGGTGCATCGGATCTGTTCCACCGGATATGCGTTCGTGTGTTGATCACATGGTTCATCACAATGGTTCCCCGGTAGTCCTGGATGGAGCTAAAATATCAAACATCTAACGACAGCCTACTTCTCGCTTACCTATGAACTTCTCGTCGACGTCTATGGAGACGTAGGGATCGATGAGCTGATCGCCGAGCCGGCCGAATGTCATCGTGTGGCGCGTTTGAAAGTCCGTCGGCCGCAACCCGGTCGCTTCGCAGACCTTCAAGCGCAAGGTACCCGTAAACATGCTGCTGCTGCTGCTGCTGTTGCTGACGGTGGTGGTGGTGGTCGTTCCTTTACTTCCAGTTCTAGTTTCCCACTTCCGCCAGGCTCTCCAGCGCGTCTGCTTCTCGTTCTATCGTTCTTCTTCCTACACCAGGCGGTGTCGAGGATGCAGAGACGCGGGATGTCGCTGTACCGTGCAGTTGCTAGCGTGTTTGCCTAGTGTGATTTGTTGAACTGGTTACGCCAACCTGCCCAACACGGGGCCACCGGTTCAACGATCTGCAGCGATTGAAACACGTCGGTTGTTGTAGTTGAATTGCACGCCTCTGGCTACTTGATTCGGGAACGGCGGTGGCGGCGGCGGCGGCGTTGTTGTTGCTACAGATGCCCGCGATTCGACGTTCCTTTTACACTCCCCGCACAATATATGCGCCACACACTAAGCGCGGGGCTGCTCAAGATGGAGGCGAGCTTCTCCTTCTTCTTTTTCTTTTTTAATTTTTCTTTTTGCACACTGGCACGTACACCTGGTGGCGCGGCACAACGCAACACACTAGCACACTTCGTCACTACTCACTGGCAGGTGGAAAGGAGAAGAAAAAAAACAACCATATCAGCCTGTGGTTGTCGTGGCCACACCGGGAGAACACTAGGATCCGTTGTCTGGGAAACGCTCAGACCCAGTACGCAATGAATTCCGCGACACAGAACCTACTGAGCATCACGGGTTGTGCGTTGTTACAGCAAAGCCTTCCACACCACAGAACACGATCTGGTGGATCTTCCGGCCACAAGCTTATTGTTGTTGGCAAGTGCGGGCAACAAAGAAGGCAAACCAAGTGTGTACTAACACGCACACACATGCCCGCCCTTTGGTCACGCAACAAGGGAGCGAAGAAAAGTTGGAAGGAAAATGAAGGGTTTCGATTTTAGTATTTCGATAGTGCACCAACAACATTCGGCATCAGAAGGACAAGGTAAAGGGGTGTTGCGACCAGATCAGAAACAACTTCGAAAAACATGCCACAATACAGCTGCAGCAGCGGATGGTGGTGGCCGAGAGTGCATCG
>NC_064877.1:16547500-16610000 GCF_943734665.1 Anopheles aquasalis
TTTTTTCATTCCATTCGTGGTTTTGCGATAAACGACTTCCGATTGTGTGATGTGGGTGGTGGTTGTCACGTTCTTTGGCAAATGGTTGTTGTTGTAGGGTTTATGTACTGTTTGTTCTACAGCCGCAGCACACTCGATTATTCCTTTTGCTGGCTAGACACGTCTATTGACAGATGCGCAGGAGGCGCAGAGAACCACGGTTACAACGTCGCCTGTGTTGCTGCGTTTCCTGTTTGTTTCTGTTTTTCTAGGCATACTAACTTTTCTAGGCATACTATAGCGCGAAAACACTCTTCCTATTTGTGTGATTGGCAACTCACGTGGGAGACATATGTCGCGTGATGTGTTCTTCTGGCCGAATCGGAAGATCCCACAATGTTTTGCGTTTTAGGAAAGAAGCGTTGAAAGGGTACGCGAAAGCGTTATTGTAGCTGCTGGCGCCGCCGAGCCTAGAGCAATGTTGCAAAGGACGGGTGTTCCCGTTGGCCACGCAAGGCAAGTGAATGTTACAGCGACAGCAGCTCTTTCCAGCAGTCTCTTTCCTTCTTCCTATCTACGTGTGTACCAAGGGATCTGTCCTCAGTAGGGATCGCGCGTCTGATTTGTGTGTTAAAAGAATAGCCTAACCCTCATCTAACTAGCTCCCGGAAAGTTTTCCTAGCTGGTGATCTATAGGTTATATTGTACGTAGCAGAAGATTTCCATTCTTTTAGCGTGCAATATTCGGGCTGTGTTTCATTGTTAGATAATCATCAGGCCATCGTCATGACTGTTAGGTGGTGCAATTTGAGGATAAAGGGTCTCTTATAGCAATGGTTTTGATTAGCAAACCGTCGCTCCCATTTAATCGTCCACAGTTTTTGCCCAGTCTAGAGTTCAAATACGCGTTTGTCGGTCATTCGTCCATCTTTCCATATGATAGGTATCGATTGTCAACGATGGGGGTGGGAGGTTTTGTCTTAGATCAGCTCTACAGTCCGCCTACCAGCTCTAAGACCGCTTACTAATATCGATTTTTTCTATTTTATTTCTCCTTTCCTTTCGTATCAATCACACGCTTCCTGTCACGTTTTATCATTATCCTGTGCTCATCAAACAACACTCGCACGAAACACATATGTACCTCATGCACGAACAGGTCAAGGAGTTGCTGCTCTCGTTCGGTCAACTGAAGGCATTCAATCTGGTCAAGGACGCTGCAACCGGTCTTGGTAAAGGTTATGCGTTTGCTGAGTACGTTGAGAATTCGATCACCGATCAGGTAAGTCAGGGATGCGGACTGGTGGACCAGGTGAAAAGTTTGAAAAAAAAGTATTGAATATAAATTTCCTTCCATGGTTCTACCCTGTTAGGCAATTGCTGGATTAAACGGTATGCAGCTTGGCGATAAGAAGCTCATTGTTCAGCGTGCCAGCGTTGGAGCGAAGAACGCTAATGCAGCAGTCGTCGCTCCGGTACAGATTCAGGTGCGCAAAAACCACATCACAGATGACCCAGGATGCATGACTGATGCCGGAATTCTTCTCTATTCCCCAGGTACCGGGCCTGTCGCTGGTAGGTTCATCCGGGCCACCGACCGAGGTGCTGTGTCTGCTGAACATGGTCACACCGGACGAGCTGAAGGACGAGGAAGAGTACGAGGACATTCTCGAGGACATTCGAGAAGAGTGTAACAAGTATGGTGTGGTGCGAAGCGTGGAGATACCACGTCCCATTGAGGGTGTCGATGTGCCCGGCTGTGGCAAGGTGTTTGTAGAGTTTAATTCTATCGTCGATTGCCAGAAGGCGCAGCAGGCGCTGACTGGACGGAAGTTCAGCGATCGTGTCGTTGTCACGTCCTACTTCGATCCAGATAAGTATCATCGCCGAGAGTTTTAAGCACGTCCCGCCGGGGGAACCCCTGGCGCAAAACGGTTGGCAAAACTGAAGAAGACCAAGCAAATTGGGATTGTTTAGAGGAGCGCACAAGCGGGGGGTGGCCCTTTGATACAAGAGGCAATTGGTCATATTTCAGGGCTTTCCAGTTCATCGCCCGCGCTGTGCGGTTTTAATTATAACATTAACTCAATTGATTAATATTTCCCGACTGTGTCCCCGCTCTAATTTGGTCGATCGTGCATTATAGAAACATATTTGTGTGCGACATCCGTAAACTTTTTACTATGTCAAAACAAAACAAAAAAAATGTCTCAATAACGTACTACAAGCACACGACCGGGTGGCAATTGTATAGATAATATAAACCATTTCCAGGCACTTTGAAGATCACCGTTCCGTCGATACTAATTTCTTTCAGTAGAGTCCATTTATTCGTTTCGCCGATCGTTTCTACGGCGCCCTGCGGAAGCGCATTTAGGCGGTGGCGCAGTCGGGAATACCCTAGCGGGGCAACGTTTTAGACTTAATACTGTCTATAGCCATGTAAGAAGTGAAGCGAGCGAGTGCAGTCGATACCCGCAAATTAATCGATATTCTTCCCTTACTTTCAATCTCGAGGGGACACAACACCATCAATAATTCAATAAATGACAAACACCTCAGAACGGATTTTTATTAATTAGGCAAGAAGTCTGCTGACATTAACGACTACCGATCGAGAGCTGAACTTTCCGAACGTGCGATCAAACGGCAACGTATAGGGATGAGAAAAGGTGCATACGGGGAACGTTTTACGCAATGCCCCGACATCGTCGCTTTAAGGATGCGGATCGTTTGGTGGAATGTAAACTGAAAGTCATCATCGGGTGCCGGGAACCAGATGCGAACGCGCGCAATGCCGCTCTTCTTCAAACCTGTGAACGAACCCGGTGCAGAATCGTTGCGGGAATCTCGCCTCTTAACGGGCTTGATCACGAGATTACTGAAGGGGCGGCCTAACCTGTTACCTTCTTCGTTAATCTCCTCCGAACCGCCTGGGCCGGGGTGAGCAAATGATGGCCCAGAAAACTCGAGTTATCTCATTGCAACACACGCGCGCGTGTTGCAACCGAAGGTGGATTGCCATTTTCACGCCCTTTTTTTTCGTGTACGCGATTGTGCAGTCAGTAGGCGGCGAGATTGAATTACAACAAAAGCCTACTGTTTCGAGGGTGACGTGCGCACGCTGGTGCGTTGTTGATGATGCTGCCGGTGATGATGATTGTTGGCTGTTGAAGTAGGTTTAACACGGTGCCACGGGGAGAGTGGAATTCAGATTGCATTGCCGCTTGAAGTAATAGATTGGAGTGAAATAATTGTCGACACACTATCATTAAGTGTGACCGAAATCGAATAAAAATAATAAACATAAAATTTGCTGCACCTTTTTGCGATGCACCCTATATTCCTTCGAGACCTCGACTCGAGCTTTCCGCTGTTGTGTCAACGGTCAATGCAATGTTTGACCAAGAGAGCGGAGGCTTACTCAACCATTCGCCTGGTAGATAATTTGATTAATGCAGTTAACGCCTTAACACTGTATGCTAAGGCATGCAGGCTGTCACTGCGGAAGGGAGATCGCAGGTGGTAGATTAGTGATCACGCCGCCGAGAAGCGTATTCGCATGCATGGCGCATAGCATTAGAAGGAGTTTTCGGGGAGTACGTGTGCCCGATTACAATGAATGGTTTTTGTTGCGTCAAGCGCATCGCAAGGGTGTCACGATCGAGTGCATTCCGTGGTGCTCTCGCTTATTTTGCGATCTTCCTCTTCTTTTGACACAATAGTTTTTGGCAGCGAAAGCCGCATAAATTGTTTAACGTCTGACGATGCTATCAATCTTGCTGCGCACCATTGTTTCCGGCACTCGCACATGATGATTGATTATGCCTGTCTGTCTCCATCCAACCGATCGGTGCATCTCGCTGGCCAAGGGTAGTGTAGCAGCCCGCAAGATTTGACCGCGAAGTCATTGAACTTGGTCACGGCGACGGTGACCGCCTGTGAATGGCAAATGGAACTAATCTATCATTCACGCGCGCGGCAGGCAGACACATGCATGCTGCCAAAGAAAACCGGGCGCGAATGTTCCAACTAGTGGCCCTCTCCTCTTTTTCTGCTAGCCACAGCATAACTGATTGCCTGTGATTAGAGCATCGATGGCACGTTCACCGGAGTGTTCGCATTACACTTCTCCACAAAAGTGAATACACAGCAAGCAATTTTAGGAATAAATGCCTCTAGCTGTGTCTAGCATCGAATTAAAAATATGGGAAAATAATCAATTATGCTTTGACCTATTTTCAATCGATTGACGCTTGATTCGATGCCGTCCGATATCGGTGTCTGGAGAAATTCTCAGAAAACTGCTGGAATGCCTCAAAATCGTTCCACAAAAGTCAGTACACAGCACAGGTGTTCGTTTTGTTTTGGATCGTTAATTAACATTTAATTGATAGGTTAATGATCGTTTGGGTGCAATATGCTCAGTCGCTCAAATAGTTTGGTGGTGAACAGTTCTTAGCTTCAAAATCGACTGCAGTTTACCATAATTAAAAAAATGGTCCGAAAAGAACTTTCTGTCTCTAAAAGACAAGATATTCTAAGATTGCACGGCGCCCTCGGTAAAAGCTACACCGAAATCGCTGTATTAACTAATATCAATCGGAATACTGTGGCTAGGGTCATCCAGCGATTCAAATATGAGGGCCGTGTAACAAATTTGCGTAGGAACGGTCGGCCATCGGTATACAAAGACCGCATGCGACGAGCAATTAAAAGGATTGTGGATGCGGAGCCGGAGATAAGTGCAAAAACTGTCGTAACGCTTCTTGATGAAAGGCACGGCATTGCACTATCGTGTGAGACAGTGCGCCGGATCATTCACACATTTGGCTACAAGGCTTACAACAGACGCAAAAAGCCACACATCAGCCCTATCAACCGCCAACGTCGCCTAGAGTTTGCAAAAAAATATGTAAACCATCCACCAGAATTTTGGAGCAATGTTTTATTTACAGACGAGAGTAAATTTAACATTTTCGGATGGGATGGTAGAATCAAAGTTTGGAGGCCACCTGGGGAAGGCCTGAACCCAAGGTACACCGCTAAGACGGTCAAGCATAACGGAGGAGGTGTGCTAGTTTGGTGGTGCATGGCGGCAAATGGGGTTGGGAATCTGCAGCTAATCAATGGAATCATGGACCAATATGTTTATATAAACATATTAAAGAATAATTTGGGTCCAAGTGTTGCAAAATTGGGAATTTCTGAGGATTATTGGTTCCAACAAGACAATGATCCAAAACACACGGCGTTTAATTCGCGGTTGTTTTTGTTGTAAAACACTCCCCACCAGCTAAAATCGCCGCCCCAAAGTCCAGATTTGAACCCGATAGAACATGTTTGGGATTTACTGGAACGCATAATTCGGAAAACACGAATTACAAGCCGTTTGGATCTGGAGATCAAATTACAAGAAGCATGGAGTACAATTTCGGCCGATTATACGCAAAATTTAGTTAATTCAATGCCACGACGGTTGGCAGAAGTAATAAAAATGAAAGGGCATGCTACCCGATACTGAAAATAACAAAAAGTGTCGGAGGAAGTTAAATAAAAACCGAAATACAAAACAAAAACCTGTGGTGTGTACTGACTTTTGTGGAACGATTTTGAGGCATTCCAGCAGTTTTCTGAAAATTTCTCCAGACACCGACATCGGACGGCATCGAATCAAGCGTCAATCGATTGAAAATAGGTCAAACCATAATTGATTATTTTCCCATATTTTTAATTCGATGCTAGACACAGCTAGAGGCATTTATTCCTAAAATTGCTTGCTGTGTATTCACTTTTGTGGAGAAGTGTAGTTCGTCGCGTGATTATTGTGCACAGCATAATAGGAGCGGACCAGGCCCGTTTCGGCCCGTTGTGTCGCCTGTGATTTGGTGTGGGGAATGGTAGCATAACGATCGGCATCGCAAATTAACCCCGCGGAATGAAATGGAAGCGTCAAACAATGTGTAATAGCAAGCGATTAAGGCAATGTCAGGCAGGGAATGAACCAAGGGGCAGCACCGCTTAATGGCCATCTAATGCTGCCATTTTCTAATGGATGTTGCAGTTGCGCACCGAGCGCGGCGTGGAGTATTATGCGGCTGGCGTGCTTAATCGAAGGCAATGTTCGTTCACGGCCGGGACTCTACACTAATGGCTCACTGCAGCCGGCCGGAGAAAGGAAACGGAAGCGGAGCGTCCAGTGGACAGAGATTTTCTCAATAATAAAACAAAAAAACAACCATCTTTTACCAACGTCTTCATACGGTGCATTGATTAGTGAAAAAAACAGGGACACGGTATAAAATGGAAAATTTTACGCAATCACAAGCACAAGACGAGATCCGGTACGGTGTAAGGGCACGAGCTTGGAACCGACCGTGAAAAGCTCATCCGAAGGATTCGTAGCATCGCGGCTCGTTTGTGTTTTGGATGATGGACGGCGCGACCATTTTCGCGGATCAACTCGAACGCTGGCCTGATGATCCCATCCCAGCTGGGCTGCATTTCCATGGTTTGTTGTAGCTAATTACTCGTTTACGTTGATTTCATAATCACTTCGTCTAGCACCGGCACCAGCATCCTGCAGCATCAGTTCAAAGGCCTACGTTATGGGATTGGCCTTTTTGGGTTTGTTTGTTGTTTAACACCGCCCCCCGCCCAGTCACGCATATTCAGCAGGAGAATCCAGTTTTGTTAGTGATTAGATCATAATTAAATGACCGGAAGCGCATGATGCATGATGCAGGGTGGTACGTGCGCCGCTGATGATGATGCTGCTGCTGCGGTGGCCAGCTAAATGATATTATCTCATTACCCGACGATGCGCACTGTTTATCTTCATTAGAGAGGTGTAGATGGGTGGGGTCTCTGGTACGTTAATAGTTGTTTATCATTTAATTAACATTTCCAGGTGGTTTACAGCGCATCCTCCAACTGTGCTGATGGAATTTTAATACTCCTGTCGATTTGGGAACATTTTTGCATAAAAAATAAATTAAAACATAAAAAAACACAGATGATGGTTCCAAAAAGTGCGATCAGATGAAATGAGTCGAACGCATAACATCTCGTTGCTGCCATCATCATTCGCGACCAGAGTACCACCGTCAGTAGGTCAGTGAGTGTGTAAATGAAGGGCAAAAGGGCAACCGTTTAAAAGGAAAAAAACTCGTTCTCGCAGCGATCGAAGCATGCGAGAGCTCCATGCTCATTCCGGGGGCACACATCGGCGTGCAGTGCGCGGGAAAAGGTCGATTTGTCGATCAGCGATCTCCTCCGATGTGTCGCAATCACCATCGCTCGATCTCCGAGGGTCACCGTGGGTAAATTGTGCTCCCCTATAAACACGAAAACACCTCACCACTCTTCTACGTTTTTCCCCTTTTCAACTGACAGCTTGCATGGCAGCGCATGGTCGAGCGCGAGTCCGCGCATGAGAATCCCAAAGCGAAGGATTGGCAAACCTATGAAGAACACACTAGAGGAAGCTTCACCACTCAGCCAGACCATGGGGACCGGCGCTACACCAACAACAGGTTTCCCTACAGGTACAGGTTTTCCTTCTCTTCTTCACTCTTCACGATGCATCGCCGAGCGCGCTGCGAGTGCGCCCAAGGTCGGCCGTGATCCCGAAAGGCTAACAAGGGAGCTAGTGCTAGTCACTGGTGGTGGTGCTGGTGGTGGAGATGGTAGAGGATGCACATGCAAGGTTTAGGATCAGTTGGAATGCATGCATTGCACTTGCTTCCACTGGCTCACACCACCGCTGGAGAGTGAGGGTTCGTCGCTTAGGACAGCTCAAGTCACCGACCGCGCAGCAAACGATCGTCGCTACAAGAGCGCTAAAAGCGGCGCCATAGCTTGCTCCTTACTCATGTCGCGAACACATACGACCGGCGCCATCAACTTCCTTCTCCATTGACGTCGGTTTAGTTCGAAATGTCAGCCACCAGCCAGCCAGCCAGCCAGGAGGTTGATGGTGATGATGAGGATGCCTGCTGATCGTCACCAGGCTGTCGCTCCCTTTAGCTAAACGGTGGTTATATAAGTTTCGCGGTGGTTCGCTGCTGCTCATAAGCAGCAGCTCCCTTCTCCTCCCGTGAAAAAGTCGCCGTGGACGCCAGGGGGGAGAGATGGAACCATATTTATCCACCATCGGAGGGAAATACCGAACCGCCCTCCATCCTTCCTCGCGTTGTCCGAGGCCAGACATAATGTGACCGAGCTCCACTAGGCGGTTGGTGTGAAAGGCGGGCGAAGCATGTTTAATGGCTGGATGTCAAACGGTGTTTGCATTTGTGGCAGCCGTTCGGATGATGATACGATGCGAAGAGAGGTTCGTAGCCGGCCGGTTCGTGTGCGCGATCGCGCTTGACATTACAATACTTCAGGCACGCGGTTCGCTCGCGATCAAACCGTATCTGTGGCGCCCCCCGTGTTGATGTTTGATTTTGCAGAATCGAATCCGTTACATAAAATACGGAGTAGCGCCCCGGCTCAGGCGCCGTAGAGACGCATGCACTCCGCAGAAGCGCCTCCACCTTTGTGCGCCTTCTTCTGCTCCTCATCAAGGGGCGGCGGACACCAGCAGCGAAGCATCTGGAACGAGGGAACCTCTCCAATCGCTAAACGCACCGACGTGCCGACCGCAGCCATTACACAACCCCTGCTGCTGCTGCTGCTGCTGCTGTTGCTGCAGCCCGCATCAATATGATTGCCCGGCCTGGTTGGCCTGGTGAAGGGTTCGGGACCTGCGTTGATGTGTGCGAGTTGATGAGAAATGACCAAAAGATGGAAATCAACAATAAACCGCCAAACGCATTAAATAATGATGACATTCGTCGTGTCAGTCGCGTTCGAAAGACTCATCGCGCGTCAGGCGACGAACGGTGAGATCGAGGGAGAGAGAGAGAGCGTCCACCTCATCCTTCAACGATCGATCGTGCTCTCTGAATTCTGTCTGTCTTTCCGCTTCTTCAATGTCTGGTGTCTAATCGATTCCTGGAACGATCGAATGCTGAACGATCGCGCACAGCGCTCTGAGCATCTCATAATCACAAAATCATGTCTCGTGTATCGCAGAGAATCGAATCGGATCGCTGCTCCCGATCGAGCGATCGCGACTGGAAGACACCGACGACGACGTCATCACTCTCGCTTTCACCGCGCACCGCGAACAGGGAGATGGCTTTATTTGGGTAAAAAAGTAAAACCTAAGCGAAGAGGGAACCGAAACAGAAATCGAAAACAGATGACCGTCGCGGTGGGAACGCGTTTGTTGGGCGGTTGTGCAACCGATGGCGCTCGAATGGATGCCCGTTTTGCATGCCAAAGATGCCAAATGCCACCGAACCACCACCGGTACCCGGGCGGGATGCCAGATTGTGCTACAAATGACGTCGCAAAAGAAGGGATACAGAGAAAGAGAGAGAGAGAGAGAGTGAGAGAGAGTGAGGCACGTTTGCGCAGTTGGTGCAGCAAGAGCTGCATCGCCAGGCGTGTGAATGCAGCAGCGACTGCACTGCTGCGATCGATCGATCGTTTCTTCTTCTTCTTTTTATTCTTCTGCTTGGTTCTACTGGCATCTAGAGCTAAGCAATGTAAACTTGAAACACCGGGCCTTCGTCACGCTCGCGGGCTCGTCATCCCCTGGAATGGTTTGGTGCACGAGCCAGGCAGACACCGATCGATCCGCTGAGCTGAGCTGCGTGAACTGAGGGCAGCGCAGCCTCTGCTCTCGGCGAGCCTCTCGGAGGCCCAATGGTGGGGACAAAAGCGAGATGCAGAGAGACGAGAAAGAGCTCGAGAGAGAGAGAGAGAGAGAGAGAGAGAGAGAGAGAGAGAGAGAGAGAGAGAGAGAGAGAGAGAGAGAGAGAGAGAGAGAGAGAGAGAGAGAGAGAGAGAGAGAGAGGGTTGAAAACGAAGGAAAGGGTGATGGAGGAAGGTTTGCCATCACGCCGGGGGCCGTAAACTTGTCTGGCGTCGAGGGCCCCGAGATCGTCAGTTCAGTCCGGCCACTCCACGGGCAAGCATCGCGCCGAGCTGATTCCGAGAGTTTCCAGTGTCTGTTCCACTGCGTCCGTGCGTCCACCTCCCGTGTGTATGTGTGTTTGTGTTCGGTTTGGTGTCTCTGACGAACCACTGAGGTCGTCGTCGTTTGTGGAAGGCAGAAAGGGCTTTGCCTAGAGGTGTCGCTTCGTGGTGTGCGGTGGTAATTTCGCGAAGAAGGGACGGCGGGGAAGATCACGATCACGAAAATCACCGCGAGGCGTGTGTGCGAGTGTTCTTTGTGTTCTGCACTGTCTCGCCGTGGCGTGGACGGTTCGCCAAACACGTCCCGTCTAAGCAGGCGGTGGGTGTTGTAGAGCAGGATTTAAAACGCCATCCAGGGGAAAGGGTGTGGCGGTGGGTGGGGGGCTTATCCAGAGGACGACCGGCTTTGTTCGGGGTGTAATCGGATTCGGATGCGTTCCCTTCCGCGGGTTCGGTGTTTTTATCCTTTGTTCGCGTTTGGGTATGGAGGCTAGGGTTCCCGCTGGCCTAAGCTGGTGTGTGAACCGTTGCCTGATAGCAACACATTGGTAAGCTGATTGTTGTTGTGCACTCGTTCCGGATGATGTCCTGCTGTCGTCTAGTTTTTTTTTTGCAGTGGCATTTAGCTAGGAAGAGGATTAACCGAAGTAAATAGTGGCGCCTATTTGGCGATGGATTTTGTATTGGAAACAATATTTTTAATTTTAAACAACTTTCAAAATACAAAGTAATAGAGCCTTCATTTTGAAGCGTGACATTTACTAAGCGCTACAGAAATGTCATCAGCCTCAGCTCTGCATGCAGACACTTCCAGACCGCAAGCCGGAAGGAAGTGGCGCTTAAAAGGTCGTTCGCGATCGCACGGCAATCGATAAGCCATGGCACAATGGCGGACGAGGCGAGGTACTCGCCTCTGTTCCTGTTGCCAGGAGTGGGTTTTAGGTTCCCGATCGCTCATTTCGCTTCTCGATCGGAAAGTCGTGATCGTCGTCGTCGTCGTCTGGACTCGGAAATCAATTGACGTAACAATGTTTGGCGAAAGGCACCGCTCCAGGCCACTGCTCGTGCTTGCTGGAGTGAAATGCTAGACGAATAGCTGACATTGTACCTGTGCTCTGGACTTTACGGTTCCTTCGTCGAAGAGTCAAACCGTAAACAGTAAAGTAAAGTTTTGCAACATTGATTGCCCCACAACTTAACCATGCTTTCGTGGTGCTCCCGTGCACTTGCAGGCTTTCTCCGCGTGACTGGTGGTAAAGGTGTGCCCAGTGTGCAAGTTCGTATTCCGGTCTCCTAGGTCGTGGACCGTGTGTATCGTGTCTCCTCCTGGTGTGTGCAATCGGGTCGCCGCTAGTGCCGACGTCGAGATCGAAGTGGAAAAACAGGAAAATCGTGTGAAAGGGAAAAGCGGAGCTGCGTTTCAGCTTTCTCCTTCCGAGCTTCTGATTAGCGAGCGGAATTAGAAGCACAAAACCGTGGCCGTGTGACAAGGAGTAGGGCAGTCATCGAACCCGTCAAAGTAGCAGCAGCAGCAGCAGCAGCAACATTAATTGAAAAGCAAGATGGCGGTTTCGTGGAAAAGTAGCAGCCTATTACTCCTCTCCACTCTGCTGATCGGTAAGTGTGACTATCGTCACCCATTGGCATCGTGCCATTCCATTCGTAATTGGTTCTTGCGTGCCGCGCCGTACCGCAGCAAATAAATCGTTTTAGGTGGTGGTTTGTTGCTGAAATGTTAATTTTATTTCGCCCAGCTGTATTCGCGGTTTGTAATAATCGATTTACAGAGGGGATTCATTTCAAGCCGCCCCAAAAGGGATATGCGCCACACCGGTCATGGCGGTACAATCCTTTTCCTTCTTTTATTTCCGTTTTAACAAGCTACCATTTTCACCGAAAAAAAACGATGAAGGGATGGCCCTTTTTTCTCGTTGGTGGCGAATGGGGAGCAAGAGGTTTACTCTCGCTTACTAATAAACATAAAATTTATGCCGCCATTCATGGGACGCAATATAGAACCGGGCCACTAAAACCAGACACCCGTGCACCACGGAACATCGAGGGGAAGGAACGGTGGACTGGCTAGGGAAGGGGGGGGGGGGGGATTATTGTACCAGCCAGTGCCAGCGCGAGAGCGAGAGAGCAAATAAAACAGTTTGCACAGAGTTTATGCGAGGTGGGTCACACAGTAAACTACGCAAAAGCTCATCCCGAAGCGTCCCCCTGCGACACATCCACGATGACAGCCTCACGGTCTGTCCACCGTAGCAGGCCGTGGAGGAGGAGCCGCTGAGCAGCAGCAACCAATGTTTCTCTGCAACAAAAATTCGGAAATTCGTGCCGGACTTTACTAACATTTTTCATCATCCTCTCGTTTTTTTTCGGTACACACTTTGGCCCCTCACCGTGGTTCCCTCTTTAATCAACCCGGCCCAACCCTACGGTATCGGTTTTTTGGTGAATTATCAAGAATTACTCAGATGCAGGCCATGTTTGTAAGCATTTTGTTTTGTCGCTCTGTATGGCGTATGTTGGCACACTCTTCTGGCCACCCCGTCACACATTTTATAGCCAGCTGGTACTAAACTAACTTCAATTTTTCTCCATTTTCCTCGGGCATGTCCCGCGACCACGACGCGACTCCCATTTCGAGCGGCAGCGCGCGCGCCACCATCACCACACGTTTTACCTTCCTTCGGCCCTCCGGGGTGCCGTATTTGGTGTATTTATTTCGAAAGCGTTTCGGAGTGGTGTTTATGGTTCCACGGTTTTCCGGTTGCTGCTGCTGCTGCTGGTGCTGGTGTTGTGGTCAACATGCAATCTAGCGCCCCACACCCTCGGCCACCGTTTGTCCTTTGAGAGTCCTTCCGAGGAATGGAGGATATGCGAACGAAGTATGTTTATTGCCAGTTTTGAACCGTCACAACGACTCATTCTGCTGCTGTTGCTGCTCGGCTTTAAATGGGGACAGGGAAACTGGCAGCACAATTTGGTGCTCGTAAAATAGTTTGTCCAGCAATAGGATACAGGGTTGTTGCGCCCTCCAGGCGCCCTTAGCGTACGTACGAGGAGGTTAGTGTAGGTCACAGCTAAAACGGGCTGAAAGCTAACAATGTGTACGGATTGTTCGCCGGAGGCTGTAGGCATGTTTTAATTCCCATGACCGATTTGGCCAACTGCAGCAGCAGCAGCAGCAGCTTCATTGTGAAGCAGAAGTCATTTAAAGAACATCGAATGGTTTCGATGTTTTGTGATAGGAAAATGGCGTTGTTCCGACAGTGCGCGACGAGTGCGACTTCCTGGAAGGCTTGGATCTCGTTGTCTCCCCAACTTGTGGTCCACGAGAATCGGCGGAAACGCGTCCAATGATGCGACAGGACGGTTGATCGAAGATTCGGCCGGTTGGTGCAGCCAGGCGGAAGGCAGATGATAAACGGGCGCTAGGTCTAACCGGTACGCTCGCTATAGTGATTGAAGTGACACAGAGGCAGCACCGAGCGTATCCGAGCAATATGTTTCCATTTCCGCCACTCTGCATTCGCATACCTCAGCAATCAGCTGTGAGTGAGGATTGCGAGCTTGACGTTGATGCAACTTCCCGCTTGATAAGGCGACAGGAGCAATATCAATGGAGGACATTATATTTTAAAACACGTGCTCCGCTCCCCTTTCCAAGGTTTTCAGGGTGAACACAAAGAAGATAAGTATCCCGCGATATCCTGCGTGCTTCGTCAGGCATGGCCAGGTTGCCGTGGTTTTGCTCTGCATTCTGTGTTCGCAGAATTCCTCTCCGCGCAGCTCAATCACTGATTGTGCCGGGGCCCAGGAAGACAAACGATGTGCGGTGGTTGTTTCCCTGCTCGTCATAACTCCCCATTATATTGCTACGTATTTCGCAATTGTGCACAAACAAACCAACTACCAACCGAAGTGAAACGAAGCGAATGTTGCCAGGATATCCACTCACAGATAATGAACCGTTCAATCTACTGGCATGC
Organism: Anopheles aquasalis; assembly: GCF_943734665.1. Lineage (NCBI taxonomy): Eukaryota > Metazoa > Arthropoda > Insecta > Diptera > Culicidae > Anopheles > Anopheles aquasalis. Next base: position 16,561,510 of record NC_064877.1, read on the forward strand.
TGCGGACCTGTGTTCCACAAAAGTTCAACTTTGGTTGCCTGAAAATAAACCCACAAACCCTTCCTGTTGGATGTTAGATTTGGGTTAGTTTTTGAAGAATGGTCACGCCCTATTTTTGCCTCATCATCGGGGGCATTCATTCATCGGACGAAGAGATCCGGTACTGAGGGAAGGAGGACTTCCGATAATCGCCGATCCCGATAAGCACAACGAGATTAGTTTGACAATCTATGCAAGCTGTCACTTTGTGCTGACGCACCGCCAATTGCCAACTTGCGTATGACAACCATTGACCTTTGACCTTCTTCTCACCATCGCATCGCAGCAACCTGTGCAGCATGCCGACTGTGGTTTGTGGGATCCGCTTTTTTGAGGTTACCCGATTTTGCCGCAAAAAATGGCCACGAAATGGAGGGCCACGGTTCGTTGGCAACCGGCGGATCTCCGGTAATCCAGTGAATTAGGCTGTAGATGGCGTGCGAGTCTCGATTACAGCCGGCGGCCCACGGAGAGAAGACAACGGAAGCAGCAAAATGGCGTCAGTCCGGGGTTGGTGGGGTGGGTAGCTTATGTGAGGATCAAATGTGAACGCACGTTACGGTATCAAAGGGCTTGACTGTGAGTGATATAGAGGCGTTAGGGGTTTGGGGGCGATGGTTTTCTTTTCTTTTCTTTTTTTTGTTCATTCTTTTGTAATGTCCCGCATGCATATACCCGGGCCGCGGGTTTTGGCATCCCCATTACGCGTTCTCAGCACAATGAAGGGGCACGCGGGAAGCGGGAATGTCTAAATTCACGCATCAAGTGAGCGGCTTCTTGGCCACCGAGTCGTCTTCGCCTTTTATCTCCTGCGGGCGGGCTTCTGATCCATTCCATCTCCAACCTCTTTGGCACTTTTTGATGTCACTTACCGCGGCCTTCATGCGTTACCGGCCCCGGTAATACCCGTTGCGCTTCCGTTGCGCTGATAAGTGAAGTTAAAACGTTTTCTGGAAACGACTCCTTCCACGCTGTTAGACATGCCAACCCATTCGGCGGTGGGGGAGGTGCGCTGGTGGGGTGGAGGTTTGGTATACGATTCGAAAAGAGTGCTTCACGCTTGGCAGGAATTAGTGCTGCTGGGAGAGAGGCTGGTGTGTCCTTGGGTGTGTGCGAACGGGCAGGCTGCTTCCTGTTTTCCAGCACAAACTTCTTGTTACGCTAATGGAACAAGCCACCACGCCCCGGCGAGGGTGTTAAAAAGCGTTCTCCCACCCCATTTTGGAAAAAGGACGTTTGGCTTTGTTTTAACCGAAGGGTATCGCTGGAGCAGGAGGCGGATCAGGGACACGCCATGGATAAATGAAAATTTATCGCAATCATATTCCCACCCTTGTATCCGTCGTTGTCGAATGGGGGGGGGGGGGGGGGGATACTGTGGTGCTGGTGCTGGCCCGCCTTAGACACACACATGGAGGTCCTGTCCATGGCAACCTTCCTTTTTCCCTCGGGAACACGATCTCGTTCGCCTGCTGCTCCACCACGGTGGTGGTTTTCGTTTGCATATTAAGCATTTGTACGTTGGCAGCGAAGCGAAAACAAATGGTTCGCTCTGGCTATCCGGTGCATTTGGTGCACCGCCAGCTAAACATGCGCACCGTGCACCGAGGGGCCACCGAAGGGGCATCCTTCCTGGCATTCACGCGAATGCAGCGCGAATAATAAACATTTTCAGATTCACCTCCGTCTCCCGTTCAGGATCCTTTTCTCACCATTTCTCTCTTTCTCTCCTTCTGTCTTGGTGTAAAGACGTTGTTGTGCCATTGTTGGACCCGTTTTTAACAATTCTCTTCATGGACAGACCGGCAGGCACGTACTATGGTTTCATCCTGGGGTCCTCCTGGTCGAGGTTCGAGGTTGAGGTGCAAATTTGCGAATGACCACCGCGCGCAGTCGTTAATGGGGTGGCGAACGATCTTTTATACCTTGCTGCTAGTAAACGTTGACGATCGATAAAGTTGCCGATACATGAAAGTAACATTACCCGTTAAGAACCATCAAAACAGTCAAACTCGCGCTGTCTTTTTAATTCATAACAAGTTTCGACCCATTTAATATTGTTGGCCATTTATTTTAGTTAATATTTTCAATTCTTTAAGGCCTTTTAAATATTGTTGTCCATATATTTCTAAACTAATGATAAAAAACACTAAGCCGATGATAGTTTCCTGTAAGTGAAAGCTGTGATCGTTTACTGGCACCTTTGCGAACCAGAGCTAGAGCCTACGATATCAGGTCAATCACGAGTCGATCGCCATGCAGTTCCGATTACACACGCTGGGCCCAATGGAGGAGTGAATTTCGCTTTCGTTTAATGCTTGAACCACGGTCGGGTTGGGCTCGGACACTCGGTGGCCATTGTTGACCCACAAACGTTACGTAACAAAGCGATTTCGGTCCGACAAAATTGAGGGAAAAAATAACCCAAAAACACAAAGGAAAAAAAAAGCCGGGAGGAAGCGATGGCCATAAGCGATGTGCCGTAAGCGCATGATTTCGTCGCGCGCGAGAGAGGTCTGCCCGTCGGAAACCGGGGCTCCAGGTCTGAGTTCCCGGCCGGAGGGGGCCAGTTTGCGGGTTTTTTGGGTTTTTTCTTGGTGTCTTTTTTTTGTCTGTTGCTCTGCTGCTTGTTTGGATAACGAAGATGAAAGTGTGGAGTGCGCGTTACGTGTCGTGGTGGCGCTCGTGAAAATGAAGCAGAGGAAGAAGAAGGAGAAGGTGCCGAAGGGAGGGAATCATATTTGCTGATCGCATTTGTTGGCAGGCTCTTGTTTGGCGTTGCATTAAGGTGGAAAAGGTGGTGGCCCTGTTGGGTAAACAGCGAGCAGGGAAGGAAAAATGTTCAGGAGGAACTTTTGTTCGCCTTGGAGCTGACATGATCCCAGCATGCCTGCGTTGATGATGATGCCGTGAAGGTGAAGCTACGGGAAGACAATCGAAATCTAATAAAACCAAGCAAGCAAGCAGGTTTGTGGGCTTAGTAGGCATCGCTCTTGTGCAATGGCGGCCGTTGGGTGTGAAACAATCCGAAACCTGGTACTGCTGCTGCTGCTCTCTGACCATTCACGAAGCCATTCACGCATCGGTAATTGGCATCTCAAGAAGAATAATCATGGTAATCCATCAAAAGGAGGAGAATTGAATCCACACCATTTAAAGATGGCTGCGTGCGTACCACACGACATTTATTAGGCAATGGATCGAGCGGAATAATTACACTTTTGGCACCCCAGCAGCAGCACACAGGCAGCAAAAATGGAAGACGTGGAGAATCGTAAGCAGAGCAACCGACCGCTTTACCACAAACACATTTCCGACAGCGACATTTCCAGGTCATTGTGGGCGCCTGTGTGGGAAGATGTTTTGTGTTGAAGGTTGGAAGGGTATGGTGCAGTCGGCGTGGGGTCCCCTGCAGGCTCACCAGCTATGAATGAATGATGCTGACCAAAGAGCGTGACCCCGAAACGCATTGCACATTCACTCCCGCCATCCGCCACCACGAGGCAGGTGAGAAAATCTGAAATCATTTCTCATCTCGAGCGAACGAAGATGGCGGTGAAGCGACCACCACCGTTTTTATTCGCGTGACAATCAACGGTGAGAAGATGGTGGTTTGTTGTTTTTTTTTCCAGGATGTGCAATGGTGGTCCCACACGCTGGTCTCGCTTTTTTCCATTTTGCAACCTTCAACCCGCCCGTCTCGATGTGGCCACTCATTGCACATTGCTCTCACGTGGAGCTCGTTGCAACACAAATCTCGTTGTTGTTGTTGTTGTTGCCTTCTGCGGCTGTGGAGTACCGAAACACCAAATCATAATTGGCAGCAGCTTGGCCAGTGCGTGCTTCAAGAGATGCAGTGAAGAAGATCAAGATTAGACCACCACGAGACAGAGAGAGAGAGATTGGAGGGGGGCACCGTAACACTTAAAGCTGACCCTCCGGGCTCGCCAGCTCATAATTAAACGCATGCAACCTGCTTCGATTGGCCGCTCGGGGGCTGACCTGGTAAACCCCCGGTTGCTCCCGGCGGAGGGGATGGCGTAATGGTGGCCCACGGCAGTCCACGGCCACGGTGGGAAGATGATTACTGTTGCGCTGCTGGCAACTGGCGCGATATTTGATGTTTGTTGGCCCCGCTTCGACATCGACTGATTGATTGTTGCCTTTTCCTTTAATGTCTCCAATTGTGGCTTGGTCGTGGGAGAACACGGCGCGGGAGAGGCGGGCGCTTTGGTCCACTTCAACATTCCACGAATGATAGGCGCTCGGAGGCTGATGTTGTCGATTTGATGAACGTCGAGTGTGGAGTGTTTGTAGATCGCTTAGGGATCGCTTACATTGTGGCCATTGTCCGTGGAATGGACGGTGGAGTCATGCTTAATTAGTTTAATCCAGGAGTCCTGTCACGGCCACCACTTCACCGCGGCGTTACAAACGATCCTGTGATTGATTGATTGATTTATTTTGCTTCATGGTCGCCAGCAAAGGCTATCCAAGGAATAAACATGAGAATGTGGGTTACAATTCAGGAAGGGCATTTCCAAGGCGGCTGCGGAAAGTTGCGGTAGAGATGTTGAAATCGAACAGGGCACTGGCATCGTTGAAAGAACGCAGCGCCCGAAGGAACGGATCGTTCATTCCAAAGTTGCTGCGGCGCGCAGGAATACGGAAGGCAGGCCTGTTGCGTAGAGGCCGGGAGGGAGCGTAGAACGGAAGTGACGCTAGAAGACTTGGTGCGTCGACGGCTTCAAGCAGAAGGCTGCAAATGAAGAGGGCCCGGGTCATCGAGTGGCGGGATTCGATGGTCGGCAACTGGAGCAGACGGCAGCGCGCGTCATAGGGGGGCAGGTCCCCGTAGGGGGTCCCCCAGATTCTGCGGACCGCCAGCCTGGTGAACCGCCGTTGTACTTTCTCCAGCCTGTCGATGGCGGAAAGTGAGGTGGGCGACCAAGTGATGCTGGCGTAGTCAAGGATCGGCCGGACCCAACAGCAGTAAAGCGCCCTCAGGCAACGCACGTCGCGTAAGTCCGAGGACAAGCGGGTGATGAGGCCGAGGGCCCTGTTGGCCCTGGTCACCACAGACTCGATTTGAGGCGCGAAGTTTAACGCGCAGTCCAGGCGCACACCGAGGTCTTGCACGACAGATACACGAGGAAGGGGAGCGTTGAGGAGGGAGTAGTCACCGTGAAAAGGGGAGCTTGATCGGGAAAAGGAGATAACACAGCACTTATTCGGAGATAGGCTGAGGCCATTCGCCGAGCACCAAGCAGAGAAGTCGTCAATAGCCCTTTGGAGGGAACGAGCGCCGTCAAGGTTGGAAACGGGAAGAAAAAACTTGACGTCGTCGGCATACATGAGGTAGCCGTTGGGTGGGAGAACAGCAGAGCAATCGTTCATGAAGAGAGAAAAGAGGAGGGGGCTCAAGACACTGCCTTGAGGGACCCCGGAAGTGATAGGAAGCGGAAGAGAAGTAGAGGAGAGAATCCTGACGCGGAAGGTCCGACCAGTGAGGAAGGATTGCAACCACGAGAGGAGAGGATCTTGCAGACCCATCTGCCTCAGCTTGGCTATCAGTAAGCAATGAGAGATGCAGTCAAACGCGGCACTGAAGTCCGTGTAGACAACATCCACTTGCAGACCGGATGCAGCGGCAGGGTAAATGTTCTGCAGGAGGGATAGTAAGTTGGTAACTGTAGACCGCCTTGGCATGAAGCCATGCTGGTGTTCAGTGATAGAGGAGGAGACGAGAGAGAGAATATAGGAGTGAACGATTGACTCTAGAGTCTTGGAGGTGGCGCATAGGAGGGAGATGCCACGATAGTTAGAGGCAGTTTGGCGGCAACCCTTCTTGTGAACAGGAACGATCCACGCAGACTTCCAACACCGCGGGAAAGACCCCTCACGCAGAGATCTGCTGAAGAGTCTGACCAGGATCGGAGCGAGAGAGCGCATGCCGCCCTTGAGCACAGAGGAGGGGATGCCGTCCGGACCCGGGGAGAAAGAGGGCTTCAGATTTGCAAGGGCTGATAGGACGCAATCCTCCGAAATGGGCACTGCGCTGAGGGAAAAGGAGTCGTGCGGCGTGTGTTCAAGTCCGGAGGTGAGACGCACTGGGGAGCTGGCCGGGTCGACGAAGAGGCCGCTGAAGTGCCTAGCGAATAGGTCGCATACTCCAATCGGTGAGGAGGCTGAGTCGCTGCCCAAAGAGATGGTGGTCGGATGTCCGTGGGAGCCACGCCTGGAGTTCGCGTAGCGCCAGAAGGATCTGGGGTCGGTTGACAGCCTGGCTTGCATCCTTAACAGATGGCCATGGCGGCGGTGGCGGTTGTAACTGCGGTATATTCTGGAGGCCAGCTGGAATAACAGCTTGAAGAAAGGCGATTTGGTGCTGCTGTACAGCCGGTAGGCGCGTCTCAAGTCCGTCCTCAACGCACGTAAATGCCTGTCCATCCAGGGGGGGCGCAGCGGAGGGCGAAGGGGAGGGCAGCAAGAGGGCAGAAGTTCCAGCAGCAGCGTAGTGAATGTGTCCGCGGCGTCGTCCACAGAGCGGGCAGTATCGATTGAGGACCAATCCGCATCGGTCACAAGCCTGTTCAGGCGATCGAAATCACACCTGGCGTAGTTTAGCCTACTTGGTCCAGCCAAGGAGGGTTGGCGACCTACAGCGGAGGCTGTACGTGGTGGAGGCCGGATAACCAGGGAGATCGCTGGGTGATGATGGTCCTCGGGAACGAGCCGAACGGCCGCCGCATCGACGTCAACACGGGCCGCGAGTTCTGATGAGTCGGCAAAGATCAGGTCCAACTGCCGGCCGTGGCAGTTCTTGATGCCAGAAATCTGGCGCAGGCCATTGGCTGCTAGACCATCCAGAAGTGCTGCAGATGATGAATTAGCACCGGATGGCAGATAGGCATGTCCAACCGGCGACCACGTGATTGACGGTAGATTGAAGTCGCCGAAGAGCAGCATATGATCGTTCGGGCCTAATCGATCCATAATCCGAATGGTGCACTCGTTAATTCCCTCCAGATCGGGAACAGACGAGCTGCGATCCGGGGGGAGATACACGGCACCGATAAAGAGGTTCTCGCTTCCGAAACGGACCCGAACCCACAGCAACTCGAGCGAGTGACATCCGAGCGGTACGGATGAGGTGTCCAGGTAGCGCGAGCAGGCGATGAGTGCCCCGCCGCCGCGAGAGCGAGTGCTGGAGCTACTAGAGCGATCGCACCGATAGACAGAGAAGCTGTCATCGAAAACCATGGCGGACGGGATGTCTTCCGTAAGCCACGTCTCAGTGAGGACACACAGGTCGAAGCCACAGGAGGGGACTGCCGTAAGAAAGCTTGAAAGCTTAGTGCGGAGTCCCCTCACGTTCTGATAGTATAGAACGAGTGGCTGGAGGGGTCGTGACGGTGGGCGGACGACCCGAGGGAAGGCGGTGGCAGCAGGATTTAGCGGCAAGGACTGCGCAGGGTCGGTAGTGGCGGGGCGAGTACGTGACACAGCAGGCAGAGAGCACGGTGCCAAGGTGAAATCTGGTGTGTGTCGAGCGTCGCAGCGAGGAGCAGTGGTCGTAGTATTGGTGACGTGTCCAATCGTTGGCAGTCAATCGCTGTACTGCGACGGTGGTGGCCTTGGCCGGCGGTGTCCGCCGGTACGGTTAGAGGTGTTGGATTTGTAACCGTGAAAATCACGGTAAACAAACCCCGCGGGCCATGTAGATGGCAGGAGAGCCTTGTCACGAAGCGCCAGCGGCAGTCCGGCTTTGAAAGACACAAAGGTGAGGGTGCTCTCGTCGCGACCCTTCGCCACCAATCGGTCCAAGACCACGTTATCAGTTTCTAACTGTTCTTTGACGAAACTGCTCATTTCGTCAAGCGTGACCGAGGGCGCGATGTGCGTGATGTAGAGCCAGAACTCCGGGGGCTCAACCGTGCGCGGGGTTTTGCTGGAGAGCAGCCCGGTACCGGTGAGAAGAGGGGGTGCTGGTGGTGCGGTAGCCGGACGAGGTGTTGAGGTGGAAGCCGGCTTTGAAGTCAGTGCTGTGATGGGTTGGAAGGGAGCGGTGTCCGAGGTCCTGATAGTGGTGGTAGCTCCCCAAGGTAGTGGGGGTGTCGGACCAGGGCTCGTGTACTGACGGACCGGAGTGGTGTCAGGAGCAGGCTTGTCCACGGTGATTGTGACAGGAGGAACGATGGTTGGAGCAGCGATGGCGTTCTGTGATGAAATCGTTCCTGAAGTCCGCGTCGTCTTCTGTGCCATCTTCTGAGCACCCGGAGGTCGCGGGGCAGACGCTCGTGTCACTGGTCGGTTTGCGGAGCTCGGGCCAGTTCCGATGCTGATCAACGTCTCAGGGCGGGTTAAGGGGCTGCCGCGCGTGGGGACCTCAGGGCGCGGTGCAACGCTCAGGGAAAGGCGGCGTTGAGGGGGCGTTGGAGCAACAGGAGGTGCGTGAGCCAGGCGTCCGTCAATGCACGCGAGAATATCACGCTTGAACTCATTGAGCTTAGACGCTAGGTCCCGAACTAGACCCGTTTGGAGACGGGAGGTCCTGCTATCACCGGCAAACAGTAGGCAACCCTGGCATATCCAAAGCAAGTGGGGTGATTGGTCCAAGGCTTTGCGGGCGGCGGCGGACAGGCCCGAACATTTTACGTGGACGGAACCATCGCAGTAGCCGGCGCACGGGAAAGTGGGGTCATCCGCTTGGAGGGGGCCGGAACATGCCGTGCAGGACGGGGATGCATTCATGTCGAGTAACCGGCGCGTGCGTGCTCGAGATGGTGATGTGATGCGGTGCTCGAGGCGATGGTGATGTGGTGCTGTGAGAGGCTCGGGATGGTGATGTGATGCGGTGAGATATGGAGTGAGGTGATGCGGTGAGCTGAGTATGATGATGAACGGAGTGACGATGCTAAGCCGTGATGATGATGATGATGACGATAAGTAGTATGGATGATGGTGAGAAGGTGAATCGGTGAGATGGGGCTCCAACGTAGTGGGTGTGAGTCAGCGAGAATAAAGAAGCGGCGTCTCGGAGGTAGCGCAGCACTGGCAACGGCCGATTCAAAGTCGTCTATTGCGTCGACCAGAAGTACCGCAGGTGAACGACCGATTGAGAAACACTACGGCTCACTGATAGGCTACTGAAGAAGCACTGTCGCGAACCCGATAGCAGCGGACGTCGCGGAAAAAACGGAACGGAAAAGTCGGAAGCGCGTGAGAAAGCGTCTGTAAAGCGTAAGAAAGTGTAAGTGTGATGTTTGTTTCTCTCCAACAGCATCGTGAGCATGTTGATTGTGTCAACACGCGACAAAACAATGGCCCAGCACTGTTTGCGTAACAAATACGTAACAAACACTAATTGACATTCAAAAATTAAAGAAAGGCAGGCCTCTCGTCGCCTGTATGCACGCTGGTGATACGTGGCGTGACATTAGAGCATGCAGGAGCAGCAGCACCGGCTGCTGTATCCGGGATTTTGAGGCATGGCAGGCATGCGGTGCAATCTATTTAAAAGTCAAATCCAGCGTAAAATGCCAGACACATGGCGGGGTCATCTGTATCGTCGACAAATAATCACCGCGCCACGTGCTAATACCGGTGGATAGTAGTATTAATTTTGAATTAATCAATTATTAATTGGACCCCGGCTGGTGACTTAATTAATTTGTGTGAATTTTATAGCAACGACAAAGCTAGGCGGCGGTGGTTGGAATCGTTTTCCGAAACCGACCCCAACTGCCTCCCAACAATTTCCACGCGCCCCCCCTCCCCCCATTCATGATTGTGCTATTTTGTTTGCCAACAGCAGAAGCAGCATCATCATCAGTGGATACAGTTTATTTTATCGCTGCATTTGTCGCTGGAATTATGCTAAATTATTGATCATCCATCGATTATCCCGGGTGCTGGTGCAGTTGATTGAGCGTCCCAACCGAGAGAAGGGGTGGGAGGTAACACACACCAGGCCAGGCATGCGTTTGATGTGCTGCATTCATCTGTAATGATGTCAAATGTCGTTTGAAAAAATAATAAAGCAACAAAAGAGCGAACCGTTTCCATCAACTGCACTCCATGCTCCATGCGACCAAATTACCATTCGATTTGGATTTCCGCTCAAGTGGAAGAGCTCCCAGCTCCCAAAAGTGTCCCCGTCCGCGGGAACATTTTCCACAATTAATTCCGTCCATTCCGCTGATCAAAGTGTTAAATTTCCATCACTTCATTTTCAGCGCCACATGCAGGCAGACAGACAGGACACGGGCTGGCTGTCGCTTAATCACGGCGCTACAGTGGTGACCAACGAGCGTCCATTCATTTTCCCACACACCTGGAAGTGGCCTGGCCTATAATTGGTTTTATTATATTTACTGATATTTAACCGAAGCGCCATGGACCCCCCCCCCTCCCCGTCGGTGTGTTTCAAGCGTGTGGCCGCGTGTGAATCTCGTTTCATTATGACCGCAACTGCAATTAATGGACACTCTCGCCAGTTTCGCCAAACTCGCACAATTCGCCGTTGTCGAAATGAGGTTTTGGGAAAAATTCCCATCATCATCATCATCATCATCAGCAGGTACGGGAAATTGCAATAGTGGCGTGAGTGCAGTATGATGCTTTAATTGGCCGGCCGACGATCACTGGGCTTTTGTAAAACGTGTCGCCTGCATTGTTTGTGTCGCGTGTCCCCTTCCGAAAAGCACTCCGGGAACCTGATTTGTCAACCCCACCGGGAATGATGATGAAATCTCTTGTTGGTCGGTTTTGCGAACAATTAAAGGGCGCGCGTGGATTGGTTGCAGTCGACTTGTTGGCTGCCTTAAAGCTTTAAACTCGATCTGTATGTGTCTTCGGAATCAAGCTGCTGCGGGAATTGGAATGTTGATAGCACCTCGCACCCACCACCAGGATTGGCATAGAAGCAGACTGCAAGGATTGTGTCGCCAGCAGCAGGAACGCAGCGAGACGACATTCCAAGGCTCCAAACCGACGCTTCCGTGGGGACGCTAGAAGTCTCCATCTCTCAAAAGAAGTTCACTTATTATCACTTGGAGTAAATTTAGTGAAACGGAAGAGTGTAGGGGTGTTGAGTTATTCGAAGACTTCCTGCATCGCCAACGACACTCGAGTGTCGCTTTTTCTGGTGAATTATTTCCGGATTCATAATTCGCTTTCTGCTGCTGCGCGCTGCCGAGGTCTCCGTTCGCTGGGAAATGAAGACTGGTGAGGGTGCGGGAATTAAATCTAAAAGGAAATGCTTTGCATCGGGGAAAGCACTGTAGTGGTTCGTGCGGTGCAGTGCCTGACACCACAATGCAAATCTACTTTCTCATTCATCTTCCGATTCGTATCGGCTACGGAGAGTCGCTAACTCGCAGAGAATGGAAGGAATCTCTGTACAAAAACCTGGTGCTGCGGTCACAATCGTATCGGGGGACTACGGACGGTCGATTGATTAAATTTTCATTAAAACACGTCCGCTTTAAGGTGAGGCGGATTGAACAATTCCATTTGAAGTTCTGCTCCCGTTTGTGTTAAACGTACAGCGATGCTTCAGTGGGAGACATACGGCTGTTAATATTGCATAAGAAACGAGGAAGATGTTGGGATCGTACAATGTTTGTCGAACTCAAACGATGTCACTGTTGATGAGAGAAGTATTTGAAGATTTTTTGCTACTTTGAAGCTTCGAGAATCCATTCCTATCACATGAAGAACGATGGATCAGCGGTAACATATCCAGATACTTAGGAAATCAGTAAAAATATGTGAGGACGCAGAAAGAAAAGGTTCTACGAAACACGTTACAACATTGTGAATGCTTTTCCTGTTCGAACGAAGTTGTAAGTTGATTTTTTTAATGACTGTTGCAATGACTGTTGTTGATATGCAATAAACGGTTCATTTTTCGACCGTAAACGAGTGCATTTCCATTTCCAGGATTTTAATTTGCATTCTCTGGACGCTTACACTGGAATCGGTCACCGATGGCCAGCAAGTTTTCGGAATTTTCTTCCAATTCTTTTGGAAAAACTCGCCATTAAAAATATGTGAATCTTCATTTTAATGAATGAGAAATTCGTAGTTCCTGGAACAACCAAGCAGGTTTTTGTGCATTTCATTGTGACTTTATCCTGGCTACCCAGCGTTTCCAGCGACGCTGTTTGCTGAAGGGATGATTTAAATTATTATTACTTCCTTGCTGGCGACTCCGGCGAATGACGGATCTCCACACATTCGTCTAACCGGGTTTAAAAATAACGAACCGCACGTTAGAATTGCAAAATACAACGCAACGCGGCTTTTGCAAACTATTCTCTTCCCTCGGTGACGGAGTTCTCGGAACTCGCGGATTACCGTGAAGCGAGCGCGAGCGATGGTCTGGTGACTGGGCACAAAACGACGGCTACGTGATCCTTGGCCTCCACGATGTTAATGTTTTTGTCGACTATTTAAAGCGCGAAATGAAAGGAGAAAGAGACAGAAAGAGAGAGAGGAGGTCCGGAGCTGAGAAAACACATATAAATGCATAAGTAAGTTTTGAATTAGTTTCCTGGAGCACAAAAAAGCGACTAAATCGCGTTGGAACCGTTACCGTTGCCCATCATCGTGCTAAAGCGGCGCCAAAGTGAAAGTGTACCGTACCGAATGATGAAATGAACGGTCCGGGCACGCGCTCGCCCGCCAAGTCACACACAAGTCACAACCAACGATCCTCGTCCTCGTCCTCGTCCTCGTCCTCGTCCTCGTCCTCATCGTCCTGCTGCTGCTGCTACTGCCTTGACACAAAGCGAACGGATTTGTTTCGTTTTCGGGTGTTTTTGTGAACCTTCCCGGGGCCACCACGTGGCGTGGTGGAAAAACGGAAAATTAGATATTTATTTTACAAATATGGAAATTTCCCTCCATGCTTTCCTCCTGGTCCAGCTCCTTTTTTTTGTTGTGCTGCACCGAGTTCGACCCCCCGGGGCGGGGGACCGGGCACAAAGTGTGTTGGTAATAAATAGTTCATTTCCGTCCGAAATTCCATTTGGAGGTTGTGCGGCAGCTCAGAAACCCGTTTTAACTTTTCGTGAAATGCAATTCAACTATCCGCAGATGGAAGCCCATTCATCTCATTTCAGTGTGCGAGCAAGCGTGGCCTTCTGACTTTTACCACCCTTCCTGCTGGGAGATCCGGACTCTGGTGCATCGGTTCGTTCGGTGTACCGCCTTTGAAAAATGAACAAATTTATCCTGCCCATCAGCCCGGGACGAGTCCTGGTGCCCGGCGGTGTGGTGTTCGTAAATAAAACTTTTTAAACTCGCGCTCGATCGCGATCGCGACCTCCAGCCTGCAGTCTGCTCTGGTAAACAGTAAGGACTAGCCGGGGAGGTATAGAAGGGGGTTTTTGGCACTCATTTATGGCCCTGACTGTATGCCTTGGATGGGAAACTCATAATGAATAACTTCAACGCGAATAATTTAAAGTGACGATAAAGTTTCGTTGCCCTCTTTCTTTCTTTCTTTCGTTCTACTGGGACTGAGGACGAGGAGCCAATTATTGACCCGCCGCTTTTTTGGCGGGGAGAGGAGGCACCGTAATCCGCCTTCGATCGCATTATGGCCACCCGAGAGGAGAGTGCCCTTTCGGGTGGAAGGAAAGCGCGATAAATGAGCAGACGAAGTTGGGTGCGCTTCGTTCTCTCACTGCCGTTGCGTTGGGAAGACGCGTTGAAACGAATAGAACCCGGGCACGTTGACAGAGTTTGGAGTTTGCTGAAGCTGTGGCAAGTTCTACTCTCTCTGTCTCTCTCTGTGCTCGTCCAGTGGTTCGTTAGTGGCGGTTCTGTTTGGAGTTTTTTGGTGGGATGGAAGCTTTTAGCACCTCGCGTTTTGTGAGCGGCCTCGAAGGAAGTCGAGTGGCAATTTTTATCAATCTGCATGATCGCCTAGCTGCTTTTTTTTTGCTGGGGAATACGTCTTTCCTGGGATGAAGTTTGGTTTGACAGTTGTGCCAGGTTGGAATGGTGACGATTACGGGGACTAGGTGTTACTAGATTCAGGTAAGACACTCATTTGAATGTGTCACGATTTTTTGACTGGTTTTGAGGGGTTCCTTGGTGAATGTAGTTCATTGCGATCAAGTCGACAGGTAGGAATCATCGGCAGGATCTAGTAAACTAGTAGGAAAACTAGTAATTTGTCCGTTCGTTGCGCTTCTTAGTAGTTTAAGGGAAGATTTCGGTATTTTCGGGTCAAAAAAAGGCCCGTTTTTGACGATATTTTGTGACGTAACTATTGAATTTTATTTTTTCAAGTAAATGGCATATTAATCTACAACTTTTGAAGAATATTTGGTGTTGTTTTGAGCAACATTCAAAGAAAAATTAAACCGTGGCATCAAATTTTGGTAGGCGTGTCGTCGCAAAGGTACTTTTTACGATCGTAGCGTTATGACGGGTCATTTGTAATATACAAATCGATATTCGTTAGAAAGATTATAAGTTTATCTAGGTAGCCCCGGAGAGTTTTTGTTGATATTCCAATTTTTCGATTTTTGGCAGATTTTTGAAGTTGAAAAAGTGATGCTTTTTGCGATTCTGCCAAAAAACGAGCTTTACATAATTGTTAAAAAAAGTATCAACAATTTTAATGATCTCTTGACGGGGTTACCTGGAAAAAAGTGTGTAGATTATGTATTAAAAATCTCAAATCGATCGGTCCAGTAGTTTTTACGGTACGGTGGGGACCGACTTTAAAAACGTTGGTTTTGGGAAACGCCCTTCGAAGTAGCGAGCTGCATGGACCTTTTATGAAAGGCGAATTTTAAAAAATCTACAACTTTGTCAGTTATGCTTCGATTGATCCAAAATTTTTACACAATGTTCTTGAAACGTTTAGCATTCAGGGAAAAATGTTAAAAATATGTGTCGAAACAAAAAAATAACTACCGAAATCCCCATGACATTCATCGAATGATTGACAGTGGCTTCTGAAGAAGAAAGATACCTATCCTAAAAGGATGCTCTTTAAAGTAATAGCATGACATCGTTGTTGCTACACCACATGCACCACATGTATTGTCTTGAAACGTATGCTAGGTCACAATGAATAGAAGCTCTTTCAGACCAACGATCGCTTTTCGCTCGTACCAAATCCCTTCCGCACGTTTGCATGGCTTTCAGCTGCAACTATTGCAGCTTTGGCGGCCGAGAGGAGAGAGATTGGTCGACCGACCAATTGATGGCAAAACGGTAAGAATGGTTTCACTATTTTTGTACATTTGCGTGTGTGCGGCTCCCCAAAAGTTGACCCCAACTCAGGAGGTCACGAGGTTGATCCCCCTCGGACAAAACCGCGTTGCAACCCAAAATGGAGCCCGTTTTGTGTAAGCCCCGCAATGGGGAGGGAGTGAGAGAGAGAGACAGTGAGCTAAAAAATAAAAACGAAAGCCCCTGTTGGTTGTCGAACCATTATCCTCTCGGTTTTTTGTTGTATCTCCTCCTCCTCCTTTTCCTCCTTTTCCTCCCATTGGTGGCCCCATATGCCTCCAAGCCGCGGTTGCACTGTTCGCTGCCGATGGCGCTCCATTCTGTTAAGACCAAACGCGGGGCGACCAAGCTATGTGTAGCGGGCTTACCGTGTATCACGAGACTGCACCAGGGTAGGTTAAAAGGTACATTTAGCCACGCTGCTAAATGCAATGCTTTCGATCCCCAGGACGAGCACCGCGGACGAGGTACGTGACTTGTTCCGTTGCTGCTAGCTCGGCGACAGTCGCGCTGTCGACGGATGAATGGTTCTGGGAAACGAAGGAAAGGATGCACCGCTCGCAGGACCGTTGGATGCGAGGGAAACATAAATGCATTGTGTGTTGGAGTAAACGAAAAATGCATGCATTTTCATCCTCTGGTGGCATATTTTTATTGCTGCGCTACCGTTTGGCACGAAGTGATGGGACGTGTTGCCGTGCTTCATGTTTGCCGAAGGGATTTGAGTCCCTCTTTTGGCCCTTTTGGATGCCTTCGCATATGTTGGGGAATATGTTTCTGCTGAGGGCCCTCAGCTCTATGGAGGGAGTGGTTGAACTGGTTGAAGCGTTGATTATTGCCACTCATCAAAGAGAGCGATAAGTGTGCACTTCCATAAGCATACCAGGGGCATCTTTCACGAACTCCGGAGTCCGTGCCAACTTATGGTTGAAGGCGTAATACGGTTTACTTCTTCCAAATTGTCCCAGTTTGCACATTGGTGTGACATACATTTTAAAATAGGGACAACTCCTGCAAGTAGTTCACCTTCGCACTGCTTACGGTACGAATTATGAGCACTTCCAGGTACTGCCACTGGGCACGATGTTTCGCTGCAACGACTCGACGTGAACGGTACGACTCCAAGTGTCCACAAAGTCCGATAATGGTTAGAAAGTTTGTCTCTCTTTCTCTGTGACTGTGACCACCCGGGGGTTTGTAAAGTGCAGTTCTCCTTTCTGGATGCTGCTCTTCTCGTACCGAAGTATTATTATCGTTAATTATGTTACTGCCAAAGGTTACAGGCCAGCACCGGTGACCAGCCGCAGAGACAGGGAGAGAAAAGATAAATGAAGATGCACCTTCAACGATAAGCGGACACACTTGCCCTAGGGGGAAAGTTGCTAAAACTCACTTACGCTAGTCTCATAGTCGGACACAGCTGCCATCAGTTAGTTCAGTTAGCTTGCGAGTTCCATTTCCTCAGGGGTCAATACTTACACTTCCCTTCAGTGGGATAGATTGGAGAAATTATCGGAATGCGGGCCACCTGTAGCACAAGGAAGCAACCGAAGGAGGTTACCCGGCCAGCGGTTGCCTCTAATACTCGCCACGAGCACGATCAGACCGCTCTAGTCAGGTTGTGTTGTTTGATTAGTTCGATATTCGGTAACTTTTGGGATTGATCTGGGCTCTAATTTCACGCACCACAGACCGGGTGGTGTTCATTAGTGGGTGATTATGGGTTTAGAATTACGTTTAGCGCTCTGCGGGAGCTATCGGAAGGTTTTAAATAACTTCCGGCGGACGTACTCCTTCGTCCTGGCCCGGGCCCTTCCCGAATATTTCCGTAAACATGTTTACGCGAACGCGTTGCCGTCATCGGCGCCCCGGGGAACGTCAGTCAGGGCATGCTTCGACCACAAAATCTCGTTTATCCTTCGCTCGATTGTGGTAAGGCTCGAGGTTCGGCACCTCGTAAGCACCCGCGGGCCAAATTGATTTTAACCCGAATTGCATCAGAACCGCGTCAACTACGACCCTTCGACCGGCTTGCTTTGTTGTGGCTGGCAAAATGGCTGGCTTGTGGTGAAGGAAGTGATTCGCGCTCTCTCTCTCTGGAGCATTGCCATTGGTGCAGCCAGAGACTTTTGATGATTCAAATTCCAAGTGGAACAGTTACGCTCCCACGTGGAGACGCGGTTTGTGGCGGTATTTGGCGTGGCTCTTCATTTCATCAGCTCAAAATCAGAGACAAACCCGGGGGAAGTGTAGAGGATGTTCCTAGGGGACAGGTTACAGGTTAAATCCAATTTTGGAAAATAATATAACCAAAACAGGAAACGTGGAGGGAGGGCTCACCGGAGAACCGACGCAAATTGACTGCTTACCACCTCATACCAGTCCCCCCAACTCCACGCATTAACAGGGGCGATACCGGCGGAAGGCCGTCAGGTATCCGATGATCCGGGAAAATGGGGAAAACGGTTCACACGGCAGCCGAGCGAACGTACGCGAAAACATCAAGAAAGTATTTGAGGTTAGTGCCAACGGGGGAAACTCTAGAGGAAGGATGGAAGGATGCTGACGTCGCGTGTAACCACAGCAGCTGTCACGAAGGCGCGCTTGTCGGGCACCAAGCGCGCCGCGGACTCATCAAAGGACTTTTGCTTTTTCGCTTTGATCCTGCGTGCGTGAAGTGGTGGGTGCGTACCGTGTGTCAGGTTGACGTGGCGTGTCATTCGTGAAAGGGTACGTCGCCGACAGCGCCAACTTCTCGCCAAAACTCCATGAACCCACCGGGAACAAAGCGAACTTCTCGGCTGCTGCTGCTGAACCAACGAGACGGGCGGTTTTGAAGTCATCTCAATCACCTGCGGGCAGATGATGCGCACAGTTGGAAGAGCTGCGTGCTGCTGAGTAGCGTTTAACTCGTAAGGATAATCTTAAGATTTAATAATGGCGATAGAAGCAACAGCAGCAGCAAAGCAGGCTAGCTCAATAAAGAGCCAAGGCAATGTCAACAGAAGGGAAATTTTGTTTCGACATCGCTGTTCCCTGCAAGGTGCTTGAAGTATTTGTGCTCGAGTGCAGTTAGTCTGCTCTCAGTCAGTCAACCAGTCACTTAGCCCAACTGGGAACATCCTTTTGGGCTCAGGGCCCGTACCAGGGACACTCCAACATAAACAAAGGTTGCCGTGCCCGGAAGGCAATAATTCTGCCGAGCCAAATGCGATTATCTCTCGACTGTCTTAATCTTTTCTTTGCTTATTAAACACGGCCCAGCCTCCGTGGAGCACGTGTTTCGACGACAACGGCTCGGCGTCACTCTCCTCCTCCGATGGTTCCGGGGTGTCGATGCTTCCTTTTCTTGGTGGGAGCGAGGTTTCGGAGTGCCGTTCTTCTTTTATTCGCCTGAAGAACCCTGATACCCGGCGCGGTATCGTACTTGAGGGGTCGGGCCAAAATTTATATTGGACACGCGTTAGAGGGTGGCGGAAGATTAACTTCCCAGCAATCCCGGCCAACCAACGAACGGGCCAATTTCACTTCCGCCAGGATTTGGTTTTTGTTTGGCTAGATTGTATTCACTTGCACATGGGCACGCTGTTCCAGTCTAGAGCGACAGAGGGGGGGGGGGGGGGGGGAGAGAGAGAGTGAGTAATTCCCAAGATGATGTTGCTTTTGAACCGAACCGAGGCTCTGGGCGTTTCGTATTCATTGCCCACCGCCACGGCAAGAACGCAAGAACGCGGAACAAAACGCGATAACAAAACGCCAATCCCCACGCCACGATTTGTGGTTTTTCCTCCTTCCTGTGGTTGGTTGGTTCTTTATAGTTGGCCTTTAGTATTCCTGGCGGTCCGGAGTGGGCCCCGGGAGGAGGTCCGTGAAGTACTCAGTTTCATTATCCATCGAAACGGCCCGCTCCTTATGGTTCACGGACTCAAGGATGCCGGCGAATGATGCGCGTCTTCTTCAGCCTGTGTCTGTGTTTGGTTGTTGCGTCGAGCGGCGACGGGCCGGTACTTGGCCGGGCGAAGGAATAAGTTGCCGGTGATGGTGTGGTGCATTTGATTGTGGCGGTTCTTTAAAAACGGCGAGACCAAAATAAAGAGCAGCAGCAGAAGCATCATCGATGGTGGTGTTTTGCATGCCAACCGAATGAAACGAAAGGACGAAGAGGCAAAGCGAGGCGCAGAGAGTAATCAAGGGCTTTTGAGATCGTCGTTGGGTTGGGCAATTGCAGCTTGATCCTTGATTCTCGCAGAGCCTTGCGCTGGGTTGGTACTGGGGCGAAATGTAAAGAAAGAAAGAAAAACCCCCGTTAGCCACTACCATCTTGCTTCCTCGCTTTCTCTTTCTCTGTATATATTTTTTTTTCTTGAGATTTCGTGCTTTTAATACGAACATCTCATCATTGCCCTTATTGCGCCCGCTCTCGCCGTATTGTTCATTCGAACCATTCCACCAGGATTTGTGGTTGGCTTCTTGTTGGGGGGAGCCAATCGGTTCCAACCGGTGGGGTGGCGGTTTCTCCAACTGAAACTCCGTCTCTTTTCCTAGGGAAGTGAAGTGTAGTTAAAATGTACTTTCGCGAGAAGAGACTTTAACTAATTATTGCTAATGTAATTGAAAAGATCATCAGAAGGCACACTCCGGGGAGATCGTACTCTGGTGCTTTTTTTGGAACATCGGTGAGAGAAGGAGCTTTGCAGTAGGATTATCTTCAGAAAATTATGTAAGGTATTAAGTGGTTCTCGGGACTTTATTGCACTGTAGAAAATGGGAGGATTCAGATACATATTCTGTGTATTTTTACGATTAGGCAAGGACCTATTGTGTGTTTCGCACGTTCGATAGCTCGAATGAAATATCTCGAACCGATTTGAGTTGCTCAAAACCTAAAAGCCAAAATTAACGTGAGAAAATAAGATTTTTTTTTGAGAAAATTAGCATTTTTTCAAACGAACAAGAACGAGAGGCATACATCGGCAACACTGCCAACATCACAGCAGCCGGTAGTTATGGTGATGCTGTTGAGGTTGAACAGCGGTTGAGGTACGCGCACTCTCAATACGGCTAGCGGATACAAAATCATCTTTTTTTATCGGAAAGTGTTTTCTACCTAGGAGATTTGGCGCCTTTCGGCATGAAAAACTTGATGGAATCATTCTTTTGTCGAATTCGAGAAGCCATTTGAAAACCATAATGCTGTGACTACTGGATCGTTCGAGTGAAATAATTCATCCTTCTCAAAGGTTTGTCAAGCGCAATAATCCGAAAATGGAGTTTGAATTAACTTTTGTCGAACGTTCGAAAACCACAATAGGTCTGGAAGTAATTTTTAAAACTTTCGTGTCGATTACGCATCCAAGATGGTGCACCGCCATGAATGCCTCTAACTCGTGAATCCTTTTAACCAGGCCGGAACGTTATGAATATCTGGTGAGTCCTTTTTGTGGGGCCTTATGAATGGTGATGCATCCCCCGGTCTGGCACCGGAAAGGAATGAATTTCTGAATTCTGCTCGTCTTCTGTCACCGATTAAGCAGCTCGCCGTTTGCTCGCCAAGAAACCCTTACCGAAGCTCGAAGCGCGGACGACGTCGCCGTGACCACAATGCCCGAATCAATTTAGCCCCCGGCCAAGGCAACGCCACGACACCGTCCTCTCTCTCTCTCTTTCTCCTTCTCTCTCTGTCTCAGGGTTCTAATCCATTCCAGCAACTTTGCAAATTTGGAGAAGCAAAGCCGGAACCGGCAGGATTTGCTCCCTTGTCCTCGACGACCGTTGGCCTTGTGGTTACCAGAAGCCGGCCGGCCTGGGTTAGCTGAGGGGCACGCGAAGGGGCCTCGTGCTGCTGGTGGTGGTGGTGTGCGTGGATAATTTAAATGTCGTGTCTTAATTTAAATTGATACCGCACGCAGGAACCGCAAACCACCAAATCGGCTTAACGACGCCGGTCGGTTGGTTGGCGAGCAGCAGCAGCAGCAGCAGCACCAGCAATGGCCACGGTCGCCAAGCCAATCTCCGCCTGGTTACCGCGCTCACTGGCTGGCTGGCTGGCTGGCTGGCTGGTGGACGCGTTGCGGTGAGATTGGTTTCCGGGGTGATCCATACCTCGCTTTCACCAAAATTGGCCCAAGGCATTTCGGGGGCGGGCACCTCGGGAATGGACCGGAATTCGGCTTCGGTGGTATTCCTGGTGTGTGTGCGTTGGAGAGATCTCCCTGGACATGCGGGAAACCGCACTGGATCGCGCGCACAAACACCTGCGTGCCTCGGTACCTTCCGCAGTTGATCCCTCCCTGTGCTCCCAGCGGAGTATATATCCGCGCACATCAACCCGCTGACACCCTGAGTGGGATTTAGATGAGTTTTACCTCTGCACCATCACCTCCCCCAACCCCCGAGAGGTGGGGGTAGAGTATAACCACAGGATACATTTCATAATTGTGAAAGTTATTGAAATTTATTGAAGTTTGTCTTATTAACATAAATAGAGCAGCGCGGTTCACAGTCGAGGACACTGCACCCGGTGCTCGGTGTACTCCGGAGTGTTCAGTTCTAAAAACAGACCGAGAACGGGAGAACTTAATTTCAACTCCGACCCAGGCCCAGGAAACGTAACCTAGCCCCCACCGTCCCCTCGTGGGTTTCTTGGAACGCTCCAGTGAGCTAATGGATGCTGGTGGCTCCACGACGGTCCAGATATGATAATTAGTCATTGTTTGGTGGTGTTGAACCGAGCAGTTCATCGGAATCATCGGGCGTTGGCAATGTGTTTTCCACAAACTTTTCCCTTTCGGACGAGGTCGCGTCGCGTTGCCAGCCAGCCAGCCAGCCAGGGTTTTCGGTAATTTTGCGAACCCCAGTAATGGAGCTGATGAGTAACCGTGGCCGAGCCGTGCACAATGATAAAGTTGCACAATGGCCATGACGGGGTGGCCACCGGGGAGTTGATTATTGATCTTGGACGGTGGTCGTTGTTGGAGAGCTTGGAAAGTGACTTAAAAGCTTAGAAGAAGAAGAAGGAAAACAATACTCGCAGCATTCAGCTACTTCGCAGTAAGTGCGCCTCGAGTCTGAGAGTAACGGAATGTGGAACAGTCACCATTTCCATTTTGGTGCCGGAAACGGGACCAAAACGAGCGAGGAAGCAGTAGCAGGAAGCCCCCTCCGCTGTGTCAGGTGTTACTTTTTGATGATAATTAAAGATTATTAAAGAGCACTTCGGTGGTCTTCGTGCCCCTTTCGCACGCGCTCGTCCCTTGGCTAGGGTTGTGCTCAAGTGTTGTGAAGTCCGTCGCGCGAGTGCCGCGGCTCTTGACGTGACGAGAGAAAGACGACAAAATAACAATTTCATTTCAGCGCGAAAAACCGTTCTCGGCACGGGGTCACCGCCGCATTGGCGCCGAGGTGCCATTTAGGCAAAAGTTTTACAATTATTTTCGCTTTTTCCGAAACGATGATGAATTGTGTGTACCGTGAATAGTCCCCTTTCTGTGGAGTCCCGCGAAAGGGCGAGTGCTTGATTGAAGCATCAACATCGTGGAGTGCACACTGGAGTGAAGCTGAAAGTCGTTTCAGAATAAGTCAGAATGTTCTGGAGTTCACCGAACTGTGTTGTGTTTTGTATTTTTTTTTGATAACAATTTTAGTATTCTGTAAATCGGAATGGAAACCCAATCGTGCTGCAGGGAAGGTGCGTGGATAATTACAGCCGTCAACCGAGATGGATTTTGGAGGATTTTAATTAACAAAGTTTTTCGGTTGATTGAAAGTGGTTTCGAAACCATAAACCTCCTTGTTTATTCGAAAAAAAAGTGGAGTTAGTTTGCAGAGGTTATGGTAGGTTATGATGTTGAGTAACTTGACACATTCCCGTGAAGAACACTTTCCCGTGAATTGTCGATCCGATTTCATCTCAGTAACCCGCGCAAAGGCTGCTTCGATCGAAAAGGTGTAAAGACACCTAGTGTCACGTATTCATTACACCACCTGCGTTCACCATATACGAATCGAATTCGAGGAGGGAAAAAACAAATTCACAAAACTTTCATCCAAGTAACCGACTCCTTTTCGCCTGCTGTGGTTACTGTCTAAATTAGTGTCAATCTCCGAATTCATTACGCCAAAAGTCATTAGGAGGAAAGTTTACATGTCAACCCCCTCGGCCCGTCGCTTGGAATCGACTAATAAGCCGGATTGGAATATCCGTTCCGATACTAACCGAAAAGTTCTTTAATCAACGTTTATCGATCAACTTTGCAATACACTGGTGACGTGCATGGCTTCATCGTACAAGCGGCCACTACCAGTCAGCACATACAAGCTGGTGACTGTGAGTTCCAGCATTATTAATCAGAGATCGTACCACAGCTTGGTCTAGAGTCTAAGCTCTGACAGGGGGATTGAGTCAGCTTGGAGCGGCGTCTTGGCGGCGATGAATTCACTTTTTTTTCGACCCAATCCTTCTTCATCTTACGTCAGGCTTCGTCGTCGTTGAAAAAAATAAAAAGAAACAAAATAGCCCTGAGGCAAGGGTATCGGCTTCTCACTTTCGTTTGACGAGCACTCTCCGGGGTGCCCTGGTTGATAATCGAAAATTTGTTTGTCCGTCAGACAGTCGGCCGTAACGTCGTACCAGTGGCCCAGTATTGGATGGGCTCGTGAGAGTTGAACAAGAAAAGCCGATCCATGCGCCCAAGTCCGTGCAAGTGTAAAAGTTTACTTTCGTTTACGATGTGTGCACATCACCACCAGCACCTGCAGGGTGTATGTCAATTCCCCGTCCCATCCCCGGGTATTCAACGCAAACATCATCCAACGAAACACCTTCACGGCAGGAGGCACCATGGGCGTGTTGTTTGACTCCCGAGGAGACACGCACATCGACGTCGACATCGTGCCTTCTCGGCAAACCCCCCCCCCCCCCCCCCCCCCCCCCCCCCCCCGGCAGGGAGCTCTTCCAGTCCCAACTTCCTCGCTCCACCGCTCCACGGTGTGAGTTTGATTAAGTTTTACCAAAATTATTACAGTATGGCACGACTGGTCCTCGTCCTGGTCTCGTCCTGGGCAACACATATGTGGGTTTCCTTTATTGCCCTTCTACCTCCTGACTCCTTCTTCCTTGCTGCGGTCCACAAACTTCAAGCCGCCCATTGAGGGCTATTTAATGTTTTGAAAGATCCTCTGGTTCTGGTGGTGATGGTGATCCAGGGTCCATGTCCATGTCGGTACCGTGCCATTCTAATAAAATCGTCCGCCTTATGATGCTAATGTGTGCCTGTACCACCAGCCTCCTGTGTGTCCGTATGATGGGCCCCCGACACGGGAGGAAGGAATTCTTGGTGCCTGTGGCGTGGAAGGTCTTGTGGGGAGCAGGTCCTTGGGTCTGTGAGCTGTCATTTGGGGCTTTGGCGCCGAATTCGCGTGCTTTCGCTCGCTCGCTTGCTCGGTCCGGTCCAGTCCAGTCCAGTCCAGTCCAGTCCGGTGTCCGGTGAGTCTGTGAAGAGAGTAAGAGAGAGTGAGAGCGGTGAAAATCTTTGATAATGTACAAATATTTGCGAAGAAACTTTGCCTATCTATGGAAAATATTTATGTTATTCCTGTGCGCGGCCCTAGTACGTGCGGTTGGTCGGAAAGGACGGTGGTCCTTTTTGGTGTCCCTTTTTCGGGCTGGAACCCAGGTCGCAGGTCGCAGTTCGGTGCCCGAAATTTCGCGTCCAACGTGGCGTATGCATTCCGCTTCGCTACTGAGCGGAGGGTTTTCTCAGCTTAGCTGATTTATGAGCTTCGTCCTGTGGTCGACCAGAGCCCTAGTGACCAGTAACCAGTGTTCGTCGTGTGTTTTCTTTTCTTGTTAATAATTTTCACCTTTCGCCGGACGAGGCGTGTGCGACACAGTGCGAGTGCGAGTACGCCAGGTAATTGCTATACAAACGCGCTGCTAGCACCGGGTGCGAAATGTCTGACATTCCTCCGAGGAGGTTTATGGAATGTACGAGGCCAGGTGCGCAGGCCAGGGGAGGTGAAGGTGTTTTCTTTTAATCTGGTTATGATGGCAAACACAAGCCACTGCCCGCGTGGCCAGCGTCCGTTCGACTCGAACTCTGTACGGAAGGAAGCTGTCAGCTTGTTACTTTATTAGAAACAAATAGCGGTCCCGGGGTCCTCGAGGACTATCTAGCTACAGCGACAAGACATCTACAACGTTGTCCTTCGTGTTGGAACTGGTCTGGAAGATGTAAATTTGGAGCGAGTTGTTTGATCAGCTTCAGCAGCTCTTGTCGGTGGCACCTTTCGAGAGGATAATGATATTATAACGTACACTGCACTGTGATAACACTGATATCCGATTGGCTGTGGTGATGGTGGACATCATGTTGCTGTAAAAGTTTGCTGCTACTGATCCTCTTGTAAAGCAATACTTTTGGTCAGTAATCCTTCGCTTCGCTTCCAAAAAAGACTTCTTCTTCCATTCATTCTAGAGAGCCAACTTGTATTCCAGGGGGGGAAGGCGAGTGAGAGAGAGGACTGAAGGCCGAAAGTTTGGCCACAAGTTTGAACGAACGAAGAATAGTTTGCCGTGCAGTCTCGCTCCATCGGATCAGGATAAAGATCGACATAACTGGAGTGACCGGAGAGAACGGAGACTTTTCCTCTCACCCCGTCTGTACCACGGGCCATCGGTCGGTGCCAGCCGATACCACATAAAGGCCAACGGAGACCACATCAAAGGGATGCCACCGGTCTGTGTCGGCGCGCGCGTGTGTGGGTGTGGATAAGAAAGTTCATGAAATAAGATTTCATAAGTTAACCTCAAGATTTGGTCACCGAAACACGGACCGAACGGGGATGCGAAAGGGGGGGGGGGGGGGGGATCAAGGTGAATGTCAACACCGGGCTTATCGTTGACAAGGTCTGGGCCATAAGATGCTCGATCGGATGGGTCTCTGTTTCGGCAGGTCGCAGAGAGAGAGAGAGAGAGAGAGCGAGGAGAAGGACCAAAACAGGATGAATACATCCGACAACTTGGTATTGAGCTGAGAGCGAGAGAGAGGAAGGGTCTCGCTGGCTTCTATCCTTCGCTTCCACGTCGGTGGTCAGTTCCGCTTTTGTGTAATTAATTACGGCTTTTATTAGCTAGCGATACCCTGCTGCTGCTGCTGCTGCCGTTACTGGTGGTGGTTGCTGGGAGAGTGAAAACTTATTTATTGCAGAATTAATTAAACGAAAACTTTTTGCTCACTTTTTTTTCGTCGAAGTGGGGGCACTGGGAAAACGATCGATCTGCCGGGACAGAGGCCAGAAGAGGGGGCACTGCAGCCATGAGTGCAATGCAATGTAGTGCCCCTGGGCGGTAGTTAGCAGGATTCGGTGACCGGAGAGTTTGTTTGGCTTCGACGCGCGTCGTTCACCTAGAGTTGGTGCCCAGGCGTTTCATCAAAGCGCTTAATCTTTTAGAACTTTAGATGTAGATAAGGGGTTTTTTTTTGTGTGCTGGTGTTGCTGCTGCTATTTATTCTCTCTCCGGTTCTGCTTTACTTTCGTTCGGGAGTTTGTTCGATTAAACTTATGCATCGCGAAACGCTGCACCGCGTGACCCTCGCGGTCACTCACAGTGCCTTCGTTAGCGGCCAATCGGTTTGTGGTGCAGATAGTGGTGGTGGTGCGGTCTGCGAGATTCAATTTCCTCCAAACCAAGCTGTGCGCTGGGAATATGCAATCCACGAGCATCATGGCATGCAGCACGGCAACGTTGGTTGCTACGATGCAGCTCATGTATACAGCACGCCTTCCAGGCTGGCTTGCTATGACTGCCCGCAGAATGCAGAGTGCAATGCACTGGGTGCCGCAGGATAATCTCCTTGCTTCGCGCGCAGCTCACGAAGGACGCAGCTGCCGCCATTTATTTTCATTTGCATTCTTTTTCCTCTCTATTTTTTCTCTCTCTGAGTCTCTGGTTCTCTCTTTCTGGTTCTCTTTCTCTTGTAAACCAACAGGATGTGCCTGCCACGATTTGGGTTTTGTTTGTGTTTGCGCTCGAGGGGAAAGGGGAAAGGATCTCCTTCCATCCATCGTTGCATCCGTCCTCGCAGCAACGTCGGATCATGCACTTCCGGGGCGAGGGGAGCACGGGCGGTTGTAGTTTTAAATTGATTCCCGTTTGCGTGTCTAGCTGGAAGTGAGCTGAAGCTTGGATTGTTAGTGTTTTGGTAGCTTGCTTGTGTCCTCCATTTGCCACCATCATTGCGAACAACCCCGCCAGGAACCTGCTCAGTACCAGAACCAACCGGGAATGGCGTCGTTTTCATTAGCAATCCCAACGCTTCTGCTCCCCGACTGGTATGCGATGGTTTTGCATTTGTTGTGTCGTGGTGTATCATCCAATGGTCGTGGTGTATCATCGTGGTGTACCAATCTCGGAGCCCATTCCGTGGCTCGCGGTCGTAAATGCAAAACGCGAAAAGATCCATCCGCCACCGCCAGTGCCACTGCCACTGAAGCGGAGTTTAATGAAAAACTTTACGCGAGCATTCCTACAAAAGTCACTAGAGTAGAGAGTGAGAGAGAGAGAGAGAGAGAGAGAGAGAGAGAGAGAGAGAGAGAGAGAGAGAGAGAGAGTAGACGGAAGTGGCCATGGCAGTTGGGTTAATTAATCAGTCCCGTCGCCGAGACGCGAGACGCAGGAAATGAGCTGGTTCGCTGGCAGTTTGCAGTGACGCTTTTGTGGTTCCACCATGCCATTAGCAGCAGCAGCAGCAGCGAAGGATAGTAGCTGGTGCTTGGGTTGCGTTAATCAGACGAGGACGACAATCAGTGCGCGGTTTTTTTATTTCGCGATTTTTTCCCCCATCCGATTGTTGTGAGTTACTTCGACTGCAAACATGTTGCGCTACCAATCAGCTTAAAAGCCACTCGATTCTACCTCGAAAGATAAGGTAACGGTCGATGTAATCTGTCTAATGGCCACTCAATTGAACACGTTTGCAAAACAAATGCGCACCTCGCACGGTGCTCAAGTTTGCGATTGAAGTTTGAAGTGCCTTCCTTCAAAAGCCTTCCTGGCTTGATTGTTGCAATTATAATTAGTGACGTGAGGTTCAAGGGAAGCCAGACTCTGCTGTGCGGTGCCGTCTGGTAGGCTTCGAAAGCGAAACCTTTTGCGCATTCCGAATGCCCGATTCGTGCCGGAGATTCGTGCGCTAACAGGGCAAGTGGTTTTACCAATTTCGCTCCAAACGACCACCGGGGGGCCGTTTTGCTTAAATGAGAGCTGGCTACCGTGGCTGCGCTCGATTCGATCGGACTCCCGGAGACCGAACGCTCCTCATGTTGCTGCTGCAGCGTGGCGCCGTGCAGGTCTTATGATTCGTATAATTATTTTAATTTCAATTTTACCCTCTTAATGCGCGCTCCCCCAATGGTCTCCCGGGGACTCGCAGAGCAGGGCAGGATCGTACCGTGAGCCAGCTTCTGGCCACTACAATTCGAGCTCGTGCTGGAGCTGTATCGTGCCACTCGTGAAGCTTCCGCCGCTTTCAAGGGAGAGCTCATCATAATTTATAATTATTGTTTGAACAGAAGATCGTCCAGTTGGAAGCTCGGCTGCATCGGATGGCCGGGTGGTTGAAGATATCGAGGCATCCGTGGCAATCCGTTAGTGAAGCGGCGTTGCATACGTGAACGCGTGGTGTTGATTAATTACAATTTCCTTTCTTTGCGTGTTTGACCTCTTGCTGGCT
Organism: Anopheles aquasalis; assembly: GCF_943734665.1. Taxonomy (NCBI): domain Eukaryota; kingdom Metazoa; phylum Arthropoda; class Insecta; order Diptera; family Culicidae; genus Anopheles; species Anopheles aquasalis. The sequence goes on from NC_064877.1 coordinate 16,590,543, forward strand.
GGCGGTAATGTCACCCCGGAGGATGCTTAAAATCTCGAAAGTGAATTAATGCCAGCATCGTTTACATATGATTCATGAACAGGGATCCTTATCATTTTTTTTTGGGAGGAATTGGATGCGAACAACGCCTTCTAAAAAAAAAAAAACCGAGCAAAATATGCCTGTTTTGGGGCCCCGCAAAGTTTTCACCGGCATCATCTTCACCTAATCGACTGCTGGTTCTACGGGGTTGCTGGTCTACCAATTCTTATCTTAAACTTTAGCCTTCGGCTTCATTGGCAGCAACTTTTCACACTAAATTAAGCAAAAAAGGGGCACCGAGTGGGAAAAATGGAGAGAAAGAGCAAAGGAAAAAAAAAGAGAAATGCAGAGAACGCAATGGCAGCTAATGTTTGTGCTCGCCGGATCGCGGATCGCCGAGATCGAGCGATTTTAATTCCACCCGAAGGTGTAATTAGGATGAGCAACGCCGTAACGACCCCCCTCGGTTCGACCCCAAATCGAACCAATTGCGCCAACGAAGGCAGCAGGGAATCCCCCCCGGGAGAGTGACCTGGCCGCTTTCTGTGCTTTCTTTTTTCTTTTCGTTCTTGACCTCCACTTTGGTCCGTTTGCAACGACCCTGGGAAGGGGGCAGGGGATGGTCACAAGGGTATCGAGGGAGAGGTTTCAAAACAAATCGCGGTAATTAACATTCAGCAAGCGCCCGAATCGGCCCGAGCCCCGGCCGGGCAGGGAAAAAAGGTAAGATTAGATAAAATGACCGACGGTGGCAGTGAATTTTAAAGCTTTGGGATTGCCCAAAGCTCGTTTTTTTTTTGTTAAGTTCGATTCGATGAAGTACTGGCGCCTCCATCGTTAGGGGAGCGCTGGTCGCCATTTCGCGATGTGCCCTCGGGGAGGGACCATTCAGAGATAGGGATTTACATGGAATGACAACTTTAAGATAAGAACGGACAGCCAATGGACACTTAAGCTAGAAGCCGAAGAAAAGAGAAAAAAAAGAGAGAAAAGGAAACGAAGTGAAGGTGCTACCATCATTCGAATTGCTTCACTTTGGGCGCGTATTAAAGGGTGGGTGGTTTGGTGAGGGAGGGGAGTGGCAAGTGCGTACCTTTTCCCCCCAGTAAAATCCGAATTGGACAACCGGGAACGTGGCCGAGTGCGAGTGGAGTGGTATTTATGAATTTAATTATCAGTCTCGGCCTCGGGGGCCAACCGGCCGATAAGGGCCTTAAAATTTCATTCGCCAATAGAAGACGCTCGAGACGCACTCTCCTGGGTATTCCTATTCCCAGTGAGGCATTCCATTAGATTCCCTCTCGAATTTCCTCGAAACCGCTCAACTACCACCCCAGCCAGGGGGAGATATAATGGGACGGGGATGAAATTTACAGTCCATTTTATCCTGACAGCCGTAGATCAGATTTAATTTGTGTCTTTTTTGCATTCATTCTCCCTCATCGCTTTGTGTTCCTGAGTTCGGTTCGTTCCTGAGGGAAGGAGGATAAAGACAGTGTAGTGCAGTATGGCAGTAGGCTGGTCGTCGTGGTCGTCGTTGCATGCGACGTACGACGTCTAAATGGTTTGATTGAATTTAATTATCCAGCCGTAAATGGTTGCACGGAAACGGCCTACTGTCTGGCGGACGGTCTTTTACGTTTTCGAACCCCGAGGTACCCTCCGTTCCTAGGAGTCCTTGAAGATGGAAAAGTGGATTACACGGCGGTGGTGGTGGTGGTGGTGCCGTAACGAAAATGGATTTGTCTGGAGTGAGCAGCACTCTGGTTCTCTCAGTCAGCACTTTATCGAACTCGAGAAATGGCCATCGCAGTGGAAGTGAGGGGCGGTTGGGAGATAATGAGAGCAATTCTGTATGGATGATGATTATCAATCGTGAGAAGTCGTTCAGGTGCGTACCGCCCGAGCTTTCGAACGCCTTACCGGCATCTTAAATCATATTTTGCTCATAACCGAATTAATTACTTCGCTGAGTACCACGGCGCCACCGTGGTGGTGGTGGTGGTGGTTGTCGCGAGCGTATGTGAGCGTTGGTTGGCGAAAGGCGATGCTAAGGGGAATGTAATTACCGTAAAGCGCTTCGCGATGCGCTTTTATCTCACCACCACCACCAACACCGTCGCCCGATTTCCGAGCTTTAACTCCCTCAGCAAGACCAAGAGGTAAATTTAATTCGATTACAAACCAACCACTTCGCGCAGCAAACCTTTGCCTGGTACGTTCAACGCTGATAATGATGATGATGACGATGACGATGGTGATGGTGATGGTGCTTGGTGGCATTACCTGAAATCATCCTCATGAAATCGCTCGCATTGGATGTCATTTCGTATAATGTTATCTGCTCGTTCGAGCGGCATGCGCGAACTCACCGAGTGGCAGCAGCAACTGCTCCTCGTGCTGCTGGCTGTCAGAAAGCTGGCGGGCTACCGGGCGGGGGGACGAGATCATTGGTTGAAAAACCGACCACCTGTCGCAAATCTACCCTCGCGAAACGTACACTCTCGCTCCCTCTTTCTGTCTCTCTGTCGGTCTCTCTCTCTCTCTCTCTCTCTGTCGTAAAAAGGGGACATTCGACAACACACACGACCAGCAGCAGCCTGTGAATGGCGTGCGAAGCGTCCGTTAAAGCGCTTAAAGTATTAAGGAATTAATTATCTCCCTCTTACGAGTGTGATTGCCGGCGGCGCGCGTTTGTGAAAGAACTCGGCTTTCGACGACTGGCGTGGCATGGCGTGGCCAGACCCAGAACCACCAACCAAACCCAGACGACCCATTGGAACGGCTTCGAATCAATTAAAACATCGGAACGGAACGGAATGGATTGGAACGGAACTGAGTTGGTTGACCGATCGGTTTGGCAGGGAACCGTATACCGTGTCATCGAACCTACCGGTTACCGGTTGCGATCCCGTTCCATTGGGCCATTGAGAGCGATAATGCGGTGTCGAGCGAGGTATCGTGTGCTCATCATCGTACGGTCACGTGCCCGTTCAGTCGCTCCTGGCTGTCCGCGGCTAGACGCGTTCGATCACGTTCCGTGATTATCCTTTTCCCAATGGCACCCAAGCCGGAGGCGGAGCGAACGAATTTTCAATCAAACTGTTTATCCGGTCAGAGCGGAGAAATTGAATTGACCTGAACGGGCCCACGCGAGGAGGTTTCGTGGTGTTTTCCACGAAAATGGAACGCACTGACGGCGTGTTTCATCGCGAGTGCATCGTACGGTGGTAGACCTTTTGAGCCAATTTGACTGAAAAGGGCCTTTTGATGGGTTGTGCTTTGTCTACAAGATGGCCATCGCCAAGCCGCGTGGTTGAACTCAATCTGTTACTCGTGCTCCTGAAACTGCCTTCTGCGAAATCCCTCTCGAAAGTAGAGCTCATGGTTCGCGTTCGCAGAAGATGATATCATTCAATTAATGCATTCCAGCATCGAGGATGGTGTTACACCACGGAGGGAGAGAAAGATCTCGTTACCTGGCCCGTTCGGTTGTTTGCATCTGATCAAATCTGATCACGCCCTCCAGAAGAGATTGCCTCAGCTAGAGAGAGACAGAGAGCGAAAGAGAGCCATCACCTGTTCGTCATCGATTCGCTTCTTGTTGCCGATTTGGAGCCCCGCCATCCGCCGTTAAATTTATTCGCAATTTGTCAAGTTTGGATCAGCGTGAAGAATGAACTTTTCCCTCCCCTCCCCCGGCGTGGCCAGCAAGTGCTCCAAAGTCTCCCTTTATCGGACGCGAGACGCGACACGAGCGCTCCACGGGCTAACAGTATTCAATTACATCGGAATGTAATTAAAAGTTATGCTTCCTCCTTGAGTGATGGCCACATTGAGGGTAACGAGTGCCACGGGCGCGTGCCACCGGCTTCTGTAGTGCTCTGTAACATCTTCCCCGCTATGCGATGCCACTGCAACAGTGTTATTCATTTGCATTTACATTTTCTACGCGGTAGTAGATTTGAGCACGGTGCATCACGCTGTCACTTTGTGGAAAGAAGCGCCCAGAAACTTACCAACTCACCTGGCCTTGGCCGGAACTGAATAACTTTGGGGAGCGTGAAGTTGGTTCCTTTCCGAACCGTTTTGGCGAGCGGTGACCAACAGGTAGCGGAGAACAGAAATGCAAATGCGACATGGAACGGCCGGCGATACAACGCCACGCGCCACGTACAGCTTCATTGCATACAAATTGGTGCGGTTGTGCGATTTAGGGAACGAACTTTCATCTCTAGAAGCGTTTTTTTTTTGGTGGTCGCAGTAATAATCAACCTCATTTAATGGATTTGTTTCTGTTTTTTCTTCTTCATCTTTTTCGCAATGACAGGAATGGTCAGCGGACAGCGGCAAGATCAGGAGGATCCGTGCAAAACCAAATCGAAGGTCGTCGGCGATGTGACGTACTGCGATCGGTACTGGGAGTGCATCAACAGTCAGCCGGAGCTGTACGACTGCCCGAACGGGCTAGTGTTTGCCGGAAAGCACCGAGGCGTCACCGAGGGCTGCGATTACCCGTGGCGATCGAACTACTGCGAGGGCAAGCAGCTGGCAAGTAAGTAAGCAGGGGTGACAGTGTATTGCAGATGGATAATCAGTCACTATTCTAGCAATATCTCTCTACCAAATTATGACACAACCCTCTCAAGGTATAAATACGGTTGAAGCACATAAATAATTGTGTTGTGGTTAATGAGTCGCGAAACGCCTAAAAAAAGGTTCATAGTCGACGATTTTTTATGAAGAAACCATTCAAGTCAATTTTTTCAAGTGAAGGTCATATTATACTACGACTTTTCAAGAATATTTGGTTCTATTTTGAGGAAGATTTGTTGAAAACTTCATCCATGGTATCAATTTTAGAAAGGCGTGTCTGCAAAAATATATTTTTTCCCTGTACTCTTCGTAGCTGGGTGCTGGATTATTTCAAATAATAATACAATATTCTTATGATGAATTATAATGGACTTTTGTTAATTTTCCAATTTTTTAATTTTTGGCAGCGGTGCGAAGTTGAAAAAGTGATCACAATATAATCAATCCGGGTTCGTCGCTTAAAAGGGCAAGTCTTTTGATTCGGACCAAAAACGGTGCCCGTCGTAGCTGCGTAATGGTTCATCTGAAGCTGCGTAAATCAATTTTATTTTCATAGATAATGAGTTCATTCCGGTAGTCCCGTTGAGTTTTTGTTGAATTTTCAATCTTTCAATTTTTGAAAAATTTTTGAAGTTGATAAAAAGATGCTATTTACGATTTTGCATAAAAAACCGATTAAAACCGCTTCAAACTAGCGAGATGCTTTGAGGCGCCATGTTTCAAAAATTAATATCATTGTCAGTTTGGAGCCCCCATTGCTCGAAAAATGTTAACAATATTCTAGAAAGGCTCGGTTTTTTGTGAAAAAAAGTAAAAAATGAATTGAGTTTAAAAAATACACACCGTGCCATAAAAGTCCATTTATCTGTAGCGTCGTTTGTTCGCGAAACGCTTAAGGGCGCCCCTAGCAGTGTAGAGTCTTCCTCTGTCTGCCAGCACCGTAGTATTGCAAACGAAATAAATTGTTTAATTCGAGTTGGTGCGCTTGCTCCCTGGAAAAGATATGCCTAATTAGAAAACGCAAAGTTCACGGCCGTTAACGTTCAACAGTTGTTGCAATTGTCTCGCGCTTCGACTCCCAAAAAAAGGACTCTTCTCCACTTTCCAAACTTGCATCCCTGACAAACGGTGACGGTGCATCACGACGGACGGTCCGGGATGGATATGATTATCTTAAAACGTTCCTCCGGCGCTGCGGTCAACGGACGAAACCGCCCACGAAACTAATTAATTACCATTTGTCAAAAGTTCTAATCTAACTAAACGGTCGAATGGTGACGCTCGGTCAATCGCCCAACGAACTTGGTTCCATCCACCACCACAACCACCGTGAAAGTGCTGTTTCAATGTTTTATTCTTGGCCAAAGTTGCCGTTCTACCGGCAAGTGATCCTCTCGCGAGGGTCGACGCTTCGACGGCCTCTTGTCTTGTCTTCTCTTGGTCCGGTCTTTAGCGGACGCGCCCGCTTTTGAAGGGGGCAAACCGCTTTTCTTTCGCTTTGAAGTGGCGCTTAAATGGGTTATTTATGGGGATGCCTTCAAAACAGTGCCAGGCGAAATGGGCGAACGGAAAGCGCGAGCACAAGCACCAGTTTGGGCCAAGTGTATTTTCAGCAAATTAACCCATTCCCGGGACGCGCGCACTCTCCCTCTCTCCCTGTCTCCCTGGCCCCAAAATGGCAACTGCATCGTGTGCAAAAGGTGCACAAAGTTGGGTAAAGCTCGTTTGTTGGCTGCGAGGATCGTTTCGATCCTAGCTACGCGAGCGACGGGTTTCGCCTCCATCTCAACAACAACAACAGCAACAACTCGCTGCCGTTGCAAAGGGGGAATGACGTAACGAATGGTGCACCGGCGCTTTAATGTGCAACAAAATGGCGTTCGGGTTAAGTGAGTGCTGCACTCGAAGTTGCACAAAACCCCCCCGAGTGTCCATTGTGTAGTGGCGTAGCCTCGTGCTCGTCGTCGTCCGTTCATCCTTGAAGACCGGGACGGATCCCGGTACGATTCCAATTTTGCCATGTCGAGTGCAGTCCCGGTGGGGTGCTGCCACTGCCGGGGTTGGGAGCGGGTTCGGGGGTTGTTTCGCTTTGTTTCGTCGTTTTGCTGGACGGTAATGACCGGTAAAAAGTTTTGCCCACCCCTTTCTACGAGCTACGAGAGCGGATCGAGCCAGCTCCGGGAGTTCTGTCAGATCCTCCCGCCCTCTTTTCCCCCACTTTACCCCTCCTTACTCTCGTCAGAGCGCCAAACATTTGTTTAATTCTAATTTCCCTTCATTTTCTCTCGCCCTCTCTCTCTCTCTCTCTCTCTCTCTTCTCGCTCACCCTCGTGACCATTCTGTACCATCAGACGGACCGATTTCGACGGAGCACTGTGACTGGCTGTACGGTATCTTTGGGCACGAGACGTCCTGTACGCGCTACTGGACCTGCTGGAATGGGACCGCCACCGAGCAGCTCTGCATCGGTGGGCTGTTGTACAACGAGAATGCGCACAGCTGCGACTGGCCGGAGAACGTTGACGGATGTCAGAAGCACCGTAAGTCGATCAACTTCATCCTAGAGGCCCTTCGGATACGATCGCCAGCGATTGGCGCTAGGGTTAACCGAATGGTTGATCGTTCCGTGTTTGCCCGTATGTGAGGTTAGGTTTGCTGAATCGTCAACCAATGCGCCTGCTAGAGCTTGGCGTGAGCAAATCGTTTCTCATTAATTTGTTTGCATTTTCCTCGGCCCAGCCAGCGAGTGGCCAGCAAAACGGGGTGCTTCATTGTTGAGTTGCAACAGACCAACTACAATCGTTATCCTCTCTTCGGGGTTTCCTGTTCCTGCCTCTCACCCACTCACTCGCTCTCGTTTCTGTTCTATTGTTTCCGTTTCCGCCGGATCCACATCGGTAGCGCTCTGCAATGAGGATGCGAATGGTAACGTGCCGTTGGGCAAATCGTGCAATCGCTACTGGCAGTGCCAAGGTGGCTATCCGCGGCTGCAACGTTGCCCCGCCATGCTCGTGTTTGACCGACGTAGCCTGCGTTGTGTCGTGCCACCGACCGAGGACTGCGATATTCCCACCACGCCTCAACCACTCGAGTACGAACCGGAATCGCAGCAGCAGCAGCAGCAACAACAGCAATCGGGCAAGGTACGTAGCCGTTGTTGAGGTTATGGACACAGTCAGCAAGTCTTGCTGGGAGGAAGTTAGTCCTCAATTAATACGAGCTTCGTGGTGCAGGCGCGCGAATCCTTATTTTGAGTGCCTGCTGGGTGTTCTGCAATCGAGAAGGAGCCATCATTAATGCACCTCACGAAACGTCGTGACGTCAAAATGGCAATCGTTTAAACTTGTTTCTCACCTTGTATCCCGTTCTCCGCTTTTCTCTTTCTTTCTACCTCTCCCTCTCTGTTTTTCTCTCTTCAATTCTAGGGAAATCCTAATGCAATTTACCAATCCAACGGCATCGGTGGTGGTCAACAGGGCGGGAAGCTTCAATCTGGCGGTCGAAACAAAAACTAAGCACACCGCACCGCATACATCGCCTTTGATACACACAATCACACACATTAACACGGACACCACACAAAATACACAATTGTCAACAGCAGCACCATCAGCAGCAGCGGGACAATCGCGCAGCATGGACCTGTCCATCTCCGGTAACGAACTGACCACCAACCATCCGGGGAACATTCTCCGAGAAGCAACCCATCTCCTACTGTGTGGGGATCACTCTGGGGGTGCTGCTTCTTTGCTGCATTTTTCTACACGAACCTTTCCTCCTCATCAGCAGCATGCGAAGGACGAACGACTTCGAGGTGGAGCTTCTTTTTTTTCCAGTTCCCTTCCGATAGAACACTGAAGCAGCAGCAGCAGCAGCGGTAGCAGAACAACGGGACACCATTTTCCGACAACTTTACACCAACGCCAACTGAGACAGAGAGTTAGAGATGGTGAGGGAAGGCAAAAAAAAACACACACTGGAATTTGTAAAGTAAATGGTTGCTTTGACTTTGTGCACGAGTTGCGAAGTGTGCGTGGTTGTCCAGCATAGCCGCAGTACACCTGTCAAGCACAGTGTTAAACGGACCACACATACACTCGCACAGACACTCTTAGTAAACACTTGCGAAGCCGATTGCGGTTGACAGGACAATCTCGGGCCCGAAGGAATGGGTGCACTCTTGCCGGAGTGATAGACAGACCCCCCCTGGCCTCGGTTGATGAGCGAAAGGCAGGCGTAGAACGTAAGAACTGTTCGATTTTAATTTATCCTACACATTGTCGGAGGGAGGTGTTGAGTTGAATGAAGCGAACGCAACCACAGCAAACAGCGATGCTGCCGGTCGTGCATTTATTGTTTCGCGCGGCAAAAGCATTCTGCTCTGCTGCCCCCTTTTCTGGCGAAGACGGCAAAACTCATTAACTCATTCCATGTAGCTCGGTAGCTTTTGTTCGAAATTAATTATCCCCCCCCCCCCCCCCCCGGTTCTCGATCCCTTTTTTTATTATTTTGGTTTGTTTTGTTCGTTCCGTAAATTCGCATACTTTTATCGTATTGTAATAATTTAAGATGGCGTACATAACGCGTAGGATAGGGCCGAGAGCAGTGAACAGTGGCGAACGATAAGACAAATAAAAGCGAAAATGTATACAAAATATTATATCGAATGATGTTTCTGGTTTTTTTTCTCTCCATAAAGTGCAACAAAATGTCCTAGCGTCTTAAGCATCTTTTCTAGCATTGCCAGAAGCCATAGATTGTTTGTTTTTCCGCTCTCCGTTTGGATCACCTCACATCATGCATTGTTGCACTATAGTGCCAGCTGTGCACGTTTCATGCGCACTTATCTAATTGCAAAGGAAGGTTTCTGTTGCTGCTGATGCTGCCAGCACCGTGCCATGAGCGATTTAATATCCTTCCTAATATGACAGTTTTATGGCGTCGCAACAAACAAGCGGTGGCGGTCGATGCGCTCGGTTCCATTTCCTGGCCACCGTGGACAATGCAGTGGGTCCCGCATCGTACCACCTATGATGGATAGCGTGGCCGAAAAGTAGGCGATGAAAACAGCAACGAAGGCCGAAGAGAAGACGTCTCGAAGATGGCGTCTTGAGCGAAATGGAGCCGGTAGCGGAATAGCAAAACCAATTGTGACGATAATAATTAAAAGCGAAGACAATAAATACGAAAAGAGCGTAATTAAATTGAAACAAAGAGTGCGGTGCGGATGCACTGGCCTCAAATAATTCTCGTACCTTATAGGAGGCACCCTCCTGAGGGGGATCCTCTCGTCAGCTCGTTTGTTCGAAGCTCTACACCGTGCTACCTCCTTAACGCGATCGTTTTTGCTACATAAATCTCTCCCCAACCCCCGCTTAAAAGGACTCCAATCCAAAACCGGGTGACAAATGGTGAAAATCCAAAACGCTGAAGCCAATCCATCATCCAGTAACGAATCGTGAAATTATGGCCACATCACCGGCAATTCACGCGACCAACTTTACGCCTTTATTTGTTTATTTTGCCGTCGAGCTCCTGCTGCTCCTGCTGCTCGCTCGCTCGTTGCTCGACATTAATGTCAAGCTCACTGGCACACCGGCTTACGGTTTGTGGCGGAAAGGAAAAACACGAGTTTAATGATATCATGAAATTGAAGTTAACGCGTCGCGGGTGGTCCTTCCACACCACCACCACCACCAGCTTTTCCTTCACCCGTGGCGTTTTCGTTTTGTTTTCATTTATCCCACCGTCCGCCTACCCCATAAACCCCTCAAAATGGAGCGCAACGCGATCGCGGTGTTATTACATGCTGTTTCCCGTGCCGCTTCGAGCTGTTGTTTCCCTGTGTTGGTGTTGGTGTCTTGCTCCAGGAGGTCATAACATCATTTTCCACGCCCTTCCTTTTTCCACCACCTCCGTTGGTGGTTTTACTTTCACTTCCCCCTCACCCCCCGGGGGAGGGAAAAGAAACAAAAGTAAAGATACGTCATTTCGCTTCGCTTCGGTTTCGCTCCACGCTCTTTTCCGCGAACCATTTTGACACCCATTATGGCCTCCTCGCAACCTGAACCTCCTGTTTACCAACCCCCTTGCTGCTTATGGCTGGATGGATTTTTATCAAAAACTGGGAGATGACTCCTCCACCACCGTCATCGCTGCGTTCGAGCGAGAAAATCGATTCCTTGTGGCTTTAGACGCAGACATTGTCTTCTCTGCCCTTCCTTAGCTTTGGGTGCTTTTCTCCGCAATTAGTGGCCAGCGCTCAAGACAAGCCATCGTCTCATCCTGCCCCTCCATGCTCCTCCACGCCCCTTCAAAGCCATTTCCCATCCTTTGCTCTCTAGAACCCTCCTGCCACCTGCCAGCAAGATGATGGCTTCCGCGATGGCGCTGCCACGACTTTTCTGCTTCGAAAAGCACCGTGCCAAGGCACCGAGGGCACCGCCACCACGGCCACCGACCGCTGCGCGAACATCTGTGAAAATCAGTAAAATTAATGCCACAAAAATTACCACTGAATTTAAAATTAATTAAAAAGGAAAATTTATTGGAAAACTTTGGCACGAGCGGCTAACAGAGCAGTGGAGCAATTTTCACCGCGCGAGCCGAGGCGAGGTGATCTCTCCGCGGGTGGGTGAACAGCGACAAGACAGCGTCCCCTTTCCGTCCACCCTCACACCTGGTGCGTTGCGTCGTTAGGTGGTGGTGGTGGTGGTAAGTTTGATTTGCTTCCTTTGCGCCACTCGCACCGCGCGAAGTTGTCCTTCTTCGGGGCGCGTGGCGGTGTAAAAAGCCGCTTATTTGTTTCATCGCAATGGCCAACGAATAATGCTCCTCTCGGGGGCCCCCAGGCTAGTGTGAATGTGTTTGTGGAGGGATGTGTGGAAGGTGGAAAATTGTATTTTGATACTTTTGGCCTTCGAAAGACAAGTATCATTACGCGTACAGAATTTTCCTCATGCGGTAGGAGGAAAAGCGGTTATGGCCACATCGGTCACAGTCGGAAGGAAGCTAAAGAAGGGTAGAGAGGGGTAAAGGAAACTCGAATGGAACGGACATTTTCACTTTGTGGTAAGCCAGAACGTTTAGTGAGTGGTTGAGAAGCGCGAAGCGACTTTTCGCTTCCTTTGGTGTGCGACTTGTGGGAGCCATATAGTGACTGGGATTTTCTGGGGAACTGGAAGTCCGGAACGGAGTGGAAAAACCACGGAAAACCCGGTGGACAGTTCGGGGAATGGAAATGGAAAAGTTTGGAATGTAAATAAAACTATTTTCGTCCTGGAAGTCTTGGGTGCTTCTGCAAAGCTGTTTCCCGTGTTGAGAAGCGGTGGCGGCGTCGCCTGAATGTTCGCTTGTTCATGGCTTGCCTTGTTTGTATCTTATTACGTCGCTTTTCATTTTGAGTCTGGGCCAGCGTTGCTTCGGAGTGTCCACATTCTCTTCTTTTCGCACCCAACATCCGGAGTTGTTCCTTGGGAAATTGAACCAAAACTTTTCGTCCACAGTTTCTTTTTTTTTTGCTCAGTGTCCTACGGCAATTTGGAACTCCCTCTGCACCAGAGCTTTTGGGCACATTATCCAACGGAACATGTTCGCAAAAGGACACACTGGACCGTGTTCGAGGGAACTTTGAGGACAAGCAAAGTTTGCGAATTCGCTCTGGCAAAATCGCTTCAAACAGAAGATTGGAATGACTAATTGCGCCGCTGAGAAATGGGGCAGGTGTGTGTTATAGTTTTTCCCGCGGCGCGACATGTTGAAATGTTGATGCGAGGAGCGACGGAAGGCACAGCGTTACACAGCTGCATCATCATCGCGATGGTGCGCCTGTTAAATAGAAGGAATGGAAATCTTTCTTGTAATTAGTATCTGTTGATGAAGGGCTTGAAGGCGTGCAGAAGATGGACGATGAATTATGAATTCATTCCACTTCGGTTGCATCGTTGCACTGTCCGGAGCGATGAGAGAGAGACAGAGAAAGAGAGTTAGAAAGAAGTTGAATGTATTAATGGGTTGACCAGGATAGTATCCATCTCCAATGGGAATTTGTGCTTCTTATATCTTGTATAATGACAAATGTTTAATCATTAGAAAATAGCATTTGGTTTATCTAAAAAAATTAAAGAATTTTCCTGATAGAAAAAAATATGAGCACGCTTCTTCTTTGACAGCTGCTCAGATTTCGTTTGCCGAGCAAAACATTTTTTAAACAAAAACGATATTTACGTACCTCCTATTACGGTTTCTGTTTGTTTACAACATCAATTCATGTTGCTATGCTGCCTATAAAATAGTACAGTATAACGTAAAGCATAAGCTAAAGGAGTAATCGGCGAGGCGACACGATAAATACAAGTTCTCAAAAAAGACAATCGCCACTCCTTGAGCTCATGCCCAAGCTAACTCGCGCAGTACCAGAAGCAGCACCAATTTGACCCCATAAATCCATGCCAACACACCCCGAAAACCCCGATACAAAATGGCATACAAAAGCACTGAACGTCATAACTGACCACTGGCAGCATAACCTCAGGAGCAGCCACTACCGGCTCCGACGCTGCACCTCACTGGGCGATACAAATGCCTGCAAAACGCCATGCCAACAGCTGGCGTGCGCACCAAAAGGCGACAATAAAGCCCCTTTCCCGCAGGGGCCAGAAGAGCGTCCTTACGAGAGGGTTCGTGATGCGGAAATTGAAATATTTACTGTAATTTTATTATCATTACAATGGAGCTGCAGAATGGGTGCTGCCGTTTCCTCGCTTCCACTTCCTCCAACACCGGCAGACCCCAAGTGGAGCTTGTTGCTTGTTGTCTTCCTTCTAATCGCGCTCGGTGCACAGCCAGACGCCTAAGCTCGCTACGGCTGCATGGAGCACGATGGTCGGGTGGTTGTGCAAGACCATTGTAGACAGTCGACGACGGTTGCCTGGCGCATCCTCGCATCGCTCCAAGAAGCGACCGAGGGGACAGGCCAGACAGGCAAGCACAGCGTGCATTTTAGTACCAATATTTGGCCATCGCGCGTTCCAGACGCTGATTCTTTGTTTCCTCGTTATTACTGCTCCTGTTGCACCCACAGTTCCCACCCTCTGTCGCTCCACTTTCCTGACATCCTCTTAATAACCAGCTAGCACTCGAATGCTGGCCTGAATCCGAAGGCGTAGACCCTGGCCGAGGTAGGCCGAGTTGGAATGAAATTGAAAACTGTCGCTCGCTTCGCTTGCCTTTGTTATGGGAAATGCAGGAAGCGAGGGTTAGTGGTCCAAACAGGAACGAAATTGCTTCCGTTACGGGAACAGCCGCAAGTAGGTTTTGGTGTTGGAACACTCGGAGGTCCTTTCATCGCTGCTACCGTTCAACTGGCTCCAGGTTCTCGTTCATTTTTTGCGCATTAGGTCTACTGCCAGCTCGTGCGGGATAGTTTTGAATGTGCCACCAACACCGACGCACACACAAATCCGGTCTTCCTTGCTGTTATGTTCCAATGTTTTAATTTCCTCCCTAAGCTAGGTGTGTTGTGGGTCGTGTAATCAGCTTCGAATGAAATGTGGTCCGGTGCGGGCGCTAGTGGTGCGCTAGTGGTGGTGAAAATCGTGAAATTCTTTCCACCATTTATGCTTTGTCGGGCACTGACAGCATCAGCAGAACTGTAACACAACCGACCGGTTTGTTGAGCGAGAACATAAATTCATATCAAAACAGCACGCACGCTTGTGCTCAGCCTCGACTCGCTGAGATGTAGGTTACGAGAACGATAAATTTGGGTTCCGTGTACGCATCGGGTCGTGATGGGGCACGAATGTGTAATGTTTGATTATTGCTCGCTTAATTGTTGTTTTGTTATTGCAATTGTTTGAGCACCAACATTTCATTGATGTTTTTTATATGTAGTGCAAGGTTTGTGCCCTCTCTTGCTACTAGCCGTTGCATAAGCCGTAGGAAAAGGGGTCTCAAACTTATATAAGCTTGCGGCGCGCAGTTTAACGTATGCATTCAAAAAAAGAGACAAAATTTGAATGGCGATAAAAAATAAACTATGATAGATAATTGAGTTCTGTAAATTACATGTGAAAAGGGGGTATATCAGTTTATCAGCAAAAAAATTCTACTCGGAATGGTAGGATTCTGGAAGTTAGACGGTAATTTCGACATGGCAGTCAAAAACATATTTGTGCACAAGTTTTTCAACTATTTCTGTGTCTTTTCATTTAATTCCTCCTCCGTTTTTCCAATAAATTTGTTAAAATAGATCCTATGTTTAAAGTTAGCCCAGAAATTTTCGGTGGGCAGCAGCTGGGGGACGTTGAGCGGGTTCGCAATCTTTGGTATCACATTGGTACTCAGCCGCTTCATTTCATCTAACGATCGCTTCGCGTATCGTTTCTGGTCAGACTCCGCGATCTTTGTACTATTAGTGTTCCTTGATGATTGACGCAACCTTCTGCAGTCACTTTGCATAATAAGTTTTCCCGATCACGACCAGTTCGGAGTTAAAGAAGGGCAGCTGATTGTTAACCAATGCAGGGCCTTCTTGAGGAACTTGGTGTGTGACTGAATTTCACTTTAGAGCTCACTTTCTTCGTGCGGGAAGTAAAATATGAAGTGCCTTTTAATAATTTTTCATCCAGAATGAGATAGGCATCGTGTTCATTCACCACCGCCTTGTCGCGATGCGCCAAAAAAAATAACTTGACGATTGTGGTCATCCGCTGTCGCTGTGACATTAATTGCTGCTCCGAGATTAGTGGCCGGGATATTCGCTTTCTGACATGTATGCCTATGTACTCCAGATACTTCTTAATTATTTGGGACGTTGCACCGATCTCACGTCCAATCGCACGCAGCGATGTAACCACTTTTTCCTCGGTCTCGGTCATCAGCATCCTTTGGAGGTTTTGGTCGGTCGGAGTCGTCGCCGGGTAGAACCATGCCTTCTCGTGATGCTATTATTGTTAGGCAATAGTGCCAAGATCTTGTAGATACTGAAACGGCCATATCCGGCACTCACAAAGTGTCACGCGGTAATCTTTTTGGTCGCGTCAGGATACCGTTTTTGAAATGCGCAAACCTCGGAACGAAGTTGCTTCGCTTTTTTCGCCATCACGATTAGAGTTCGACTGATAGAGCTTTCAAATTTTGCCTGTTGACTCATAGATAACTACTATTGATGCTGCAATTTTAGTTTCTGCAGTGCGATTACCGATTTGCCCATGAAAAATCGGCAAATTTTGTCTCTTTTTTTTAATGCATACGTTAAAGTCCGCACCAGTCCGCGGGACATTTTAACAATAATTGTCCAAAATAATTTGAAAGGCTGGCATGGGTTTATTAAATTTGCTTCGTGGCCAGAGAGGTAAAGGAAATTGCAAAACTGGTCACCGCGCCGGAAATATGAAATGAAGCAGCTCCGTTGCCGATGATGGAGGCGCCCTACGAAATGGAGGCGCCAGGTATCCGGTAAAATTGAATACTTTCAAGAGTTTTGCAATAATTTGGTGGGCCGCGTGTTTGCGACCGCTGCGCTTTGGTTCTCCGCTGCGAAAGGTTCCTTTGTTGGGTGAAAAAAGTGCGCAGCGAATGGTGTGCTTCCATGCGCGTCCAAAGTCTCATCCGTCTCGTTTCATCTAGAGCAATCTCTGCCCTACCAATACTCTCACCATAAATTGATCTTTCCATTCGAAATGAAATCATCTTCAACAAAAGCCAACAATTATTCCCAACATCAGCAACATTACAAAAAAATCGCGCGAGCGCAGGTAGCTGCGAGTTCCACTTGATAAACTACGTTTTATCGCCCCCTTGGCCCCCTCACCATCGTCCAGCCGTTGGGTGTTAATTGATAGCGGACGTCCTTTGATTAATTCCACAGCCCCCCATCCCCCGTCTTCAGCGCAAGGTGGTGTATGTGTTGTGGCTGCAAAAATTGTAAAGCTGCACCATAATTTATGTGTCTGTGCCAGGGGAGCGCGATAGCAAATTATTAATACAGCGCGAATGATACTCTCTCCGCTGCTTTCGCTCGTCCTCGGGGCTACTGCACTGGCCTGTGTGCACCTTGCGCCGAGGATTGGCCGCGACTGCAACGGCGGTCGGTGGTTGCAGTAAATCAAGTAACTGGCGCGTACTGGCTTTCTTTATTTATTTCTGATTTTTTGTTACCCTTCCGCTGCTGCTGCTGCTGCTGTTGCTTGTTTGGCCAATTCCGGGCGGTGTTTACGGTTTGTGTCTCTCTTTCTCTCTCTCTCTCTTGGCGTTCCACCTTTGCAGACGCGGTCATAATTCTTCCGTCAAGTTTTGGTCCTGGTCCTCTCGAGTCCGTCCACTTCGTTTATGGGGGAACGGGGAGACGGTCATGTGAAGTGGTCACGAAACTGGCGCAAGTTGGGAAGTGGTTTGTGTTGCGGAACTCCCTGTGTCTGTCAAGTGGCGCCTGGATAAGGATACTTGTGTGCATCTGTGTGCAAGTGTTTGCAAACCCTAGGACGCCGTTAAGAGCTGGAAAAAGAAAATGGAAAACATCACGGTTAGAGGAAAAATAAAAAACGCCCAAAGAGGACCTGTGCCAGGTTGGTGACTTTGTTGCGTGTGCCCTGTTCCTGTAGCTCATAGGAAATATCATACGAGAAGACACGGCTGGCTCTCGGAGCAACAGTACCAGGGCCGGGTACCTTTCAAAGCCGCGTCTGACGCTTCTGAGAGGCAGAGACAGAGGATCCTTCCTTCCTTTAGGAGCTTTTTCTTGCGCTCAGTTAGTGAAGATTGCCATCGTTCTTCGCTTCATAGCTGGCTGGGTGCATCTCCTACACCAGCATCGTGCAGCAACATCCTTAATGGTTTCATGCGGAGCAATATTTTTTATCAGAAAGCTCAGCGCACGGTAGGACCGGTGGATGGTGGCGATGGTCATCAACAGGAGTGTGGTGCATTGGATGTGCGGTGCTGTTGCGCGATGGCTCACCGAGCTACAGCTTATCCACGGGGTTGCCCGGATCGGAGCAGAAGCCCCGCTTCTTCTTGAGATGCAGACGGTGTTACTCAGTGGTGGCCAGCAGCGGTATCGTGTGTAGCGGTGGCCCGGAGTCGGTTTAATTAGTTTAATGGTCACCTGGAATTTTCCTCGAGCAAAATAAATTACTCCCGATACAGTCGTTTCGTCTCGTAGCTCATTAGACGGGCTTCTGACCGACCGACCGACCGACCGAGCGACCAACCAGCAGTCCAGCGAGCTTGGCTGGCTAGTACACGAAGTGAGTCAGAGCGTCTAGCGTTCTGGTATCCGATATCAGGTTGCCGGAAAAGAGGGAAACTACAGCGTTAATTATTTCTGCTGCAACATACGTCTACTGTGGGCTGCGTGTGTTGACCAGACCAGAGAGTGTTGCGCTAGTTTTTGGGGGCAAACAGCACACAAACAGCCGGTTGGTATGAAGATGATCCTCGTGGTTTTTGCTTGCTGCTTCACTCAAGGTTCATTAACGAGGGACCATCGAATGGCGGACAATGGAAGCATAGATTGGTGAATTGTGCACTGGATCGTTACTTCTCATTTACATTCTCCGCCACGGCGCTTTATAGCTTTGTGGTTGGGTTTGTGCTTTGAAAGGTGAAGTGGTTTTTTGTGTGCGCTGTTCGATCTGAATGCTATTTGTTGAAACGAGCGTTTTGCATGCACCATTGAATGGTGCAGTTGCGTGCTTCAGAGTCAGATTTGCTACAAACATATCGAGAGCTCATCGAGAGAGAGAGAGAGAAAGAGAGTGAGGGTGAGGCGAATCCACTCAACCCGAGTCTCTAGAGGAGAGTATTTAAATAAACTGGAAGCCACTGGAAGCGCCGGATGCTCGTTACGCGGAAACAAAGAATAAAAAAAAGGTGAACCTTTTTGGAGGACCATCCACCGGGGCCGCCGCAAGGATGGATATCGCGGTGCATCTGTATCCATAAAACGTGGCTCGCGGATCTGTTACATTGGTGGATGCGTTTTGGTGGAGTGTTCGCTTTCGTAATGGTTCGGGCCTTTGCGCTGATGGTGAAATGATCCGTGAAATGGTGTAGCGTGTTGATGGTCGATGAGTATTTTATGAGGCCGCAATAAAATAAAAGAACACGAGCTAGAGTGCGCTATCGGGTCGGGAGAATTGGGGCCGGGTATTCATCGATACTGGATAGAGCACTCTCGATCCGAGCATGCTGTGGTCGGAAGGCAACGGCAAATATTTAGAGGAATTTCATTTTTGTAATTGTAACTAGAGGCAGAGTGTATTTTTTCATCCAGAATAGGCGTTGAATCGGTTTTTCCACAGAAATGGTTTCCGGATTTTACATGTTTGCTCGTCACAACGTGGTTTCTATCTGCCTAGCGTCGATTCGCCTATCCATTCGCTGTCTATTCGTCGTCGATTATAAGTCTTTGTTAAAGGGAAAACATAATTTTTTGTGTTGGAAATTACATGACGTATCGCCTCATTTCAATTGAATTTCAATCCACATACTCTTACCAACTAATTTTAAAATTCTTTCCTGTAAAAAAACCTGCAATGTTTCCTCGATTTCCCATAACATGTAAATAGCTAAACAATGCAGTTTGATTGCCTTCACAAGCTGAACTTCTAACGCATTTTGATTGGCGTATCGCAACCGGAATAACTCAGTAATTTACTGCATCGACTCTCTGGTAATCCTCGATAATGATTTCATCTTTTCGCCTGATTCGCAGTCCTCCTGCACCTGTTTCCGGTGCGGTAATTGGTACTGCTTAATATAGACATACCGACAGTTCCCAGTGATTGTGGCGAGATGGAGAAAAACACTTTTCAACCAGTCCTGCAGGATGGTGGA